>NW_024070379.1:0-13947 GCF_014754425.2 Oryx dammah
TGTTTGTTAGCCATCCGTATGTCTTCTTTGGAGAAATGTCTATTTAGTTCTTTGGCCCATTTTTTGATTGGGTCATTTATTTTTCTGGAATTGAGCTGCATAAGTTGCTTGTATATTTTTGAGATTAGTTGTTTGTCAGTTGCTTCATTTGCTATTATTTTCTCCCATTCCGAATGCTGTCTTTTCACCTTGCTTATAGTTTCCTTTGTTGTGCAGAAGCTTTTAATTTTAATTAGATCCCATTTGTTTATTTTTGCTTTTATTTCCAGTATTCTGGGCGGCGGATCATAGAGGATCCTGCTGTGATTTATGTTGGAGAGTGTTTTGCCTATGTTCTCCTCTAGGAGTTTTATAGTTTCTGGTCTTACGTTTAGATCTTTAATCCATTTTGAGTTTATTTTTGTGAATGGTGTTAGAAAGTGTTCTAGTTTCATTCTTTTACAAGTGGTTGACCAGTTTTCCCAGCACCACTTGTTGAAGAGATTGTCTTTTCTCCATTGTATATTCTTGCCTCCTTTGTCGAAGATAAGGTGTCCATAGGTGTGTGGATTTATCTCTGGGCTTTCTATTTTGTTCCATTGATCTATATTTCTGTCTTTGTGCCAGTACCACACTGTCTTGATGACTGTGGTTTTGTAGTAGAGCCTGAAGTCAGGCAGGTTGATTCCTCCAGTTCCATTCTTCTTTCTCAAGATTGCTTTGCTATTTGAGGTTTTTTGTATTTCCATACAAATTGTGAAATTATTTGTTCTAGCTCTGTGAAAAATACCACTAGTAGCTTGATAGAGATTGCATTGAATCTGTAGATTGCTTTGGATAGTATACTCATTTTCACTATATTGATTCTTCTGATCCATGAACATGGTATATTTCTCCATCTATTAGTGTCCTCTTTGATTTCTTCCATCAGTGTTTTATAGTTTTCTATATATAGGTCTTTAGTTTCTTTAGGTAGATATATTCCCAAGTATTTTATTCTTTTCGTTGCAATGGTGAATGGAATTGTTTCCTTAATTTCTTTTTCTACTTTCTCATTATTAGTGTATAGGAATGCAAGGGATTTCTGTGTGTTGATTTTATATCCTGCAACTTTACTATATTCATTGATTAGCTCTAGTAATTTTCTGGTGGAGTCTTTAGGATTTTCTATGTAGAGGATCATGTCATCTGCAAACAGTGAGTTTTACTTCTTCTTTTCCAGTTTGGATTCCTTTTATTTCTTTTTCTGCTCTGATTTCTGTGGCTAAAACTTCCAGAACTATGTTGAATAGTAGCGGTGAAAGTGGGCACCCTTGTCTTGTTCCTGACTTTAGGGGAAATGCTCTCAATTTTTCACCATTGAGGATAATGTTTGCTGTGGGTTTGTCATATATAGCTTTTATGATGTTGAGGTATGTTCCTTCTATTCCTGCTTTCTGGAGAGTTTTTATCATAAATGGATGTTGAATTTTGTCAAAGGCCTTCTCTGCATCTATTGAGATAATCATATGGCTTTTATTTTTCAATTTGTTAATGTGGTGAATTAGATTGATTGATTTGCAGATATTGAAGAATCCTTGGATCCCTGGGATAAAGCTCACTTGGTCATGGTGTATGATCTTTTTAATGTGTTGCTGGATTCTGATTGCTAGATTTTTGTTAAGGATTTTTGCATCTATGTTCATCAGTGATATTGGCCTGTAGTTTTCTTTTCTTGTGGCATCTTTGTCAGGTTTTGGTATTAGGGTGATGGTAGCCTCATAGAATGAGTTTGGAAGTTTACCTTCCTCTGCAATTTTCTGGAAGAGTTTGAGTAGGATAGGTGTTAGCTCTTCTCGAAATTTTTGGTAGAATTCAGCTGTGAAGCGGTCTGGACCTGGGCTTTTGTTTGCTGGAAGATTTCTGATTACAGTTTCAATTTCTGTGCTTGTGATGGATCTGTTAAGATTTTCTATTTCTTCCTGATTCACTTTTGGAAAGTTGTACTTTTCTAAGAATTTGTCCATTTCTTCCACGTTGTCCATTTTATTGGCATATAATTGCTGATAGTAGTCTCATATGATCCTTTGTATTTCTGTGTTGTTTGTTGTGATCTCTCCATTTTCATTTCTCATTTTACTGATTTCATTTTTCTCCCTTTGTTTCTTGATGAGTCTGGCTAATGGTTTGTCAATTTTATTTATCCTTTCAAAGAACCAACTTTTTGCTTTGTTGATTTTTTGCTATAGTCTCTTTTGTTTCTTTTGCATTTATTTCTGCCCTAATTCTTAAGATTTCTTTCCTTCTACTAACCCTGGGGTTCTCTATTTCTTCCTTTTCTAGTTGCTTTAGGTGTAGAGTTCAGTTATCTATTTGACTTTTTTATTGTTTCTTGAGATATGCCTGTATTGCTATGAACTTTCCCCTTAGCACTGCTTTTATAGGGTCCCATGGGTTTTGGGTTGTTGTGTTTTCATTTTCATTCATTTCTATGCATATTTTGATTTCTTCTGTGATTTGTTGGTTATTCAGAAGCGTGTTGTTCAGCCTCCATATGTTGGAATTTTTAATAGTTTTTCTCCTGTAATTGAGATCTAATCTTAATGCATTGTGGTCGGAAAAGATGCTTGGAATGATTTCAATTTTTTTGAATTTATCAAGGCTATATTTATGGCCCAGGATGTGATCTATCCTGGAGAAGGTTTCGTGAGCACTTGAGAAAAAGGTGAAATTCTTTGTTTTAGGGTGAAATGTCCTATAGATATCACTTAGGTCCAACTGATTGATCTATTGTATCATTTAAAGTCTGTGTTTCTTTGTTAATTTTCTGTTTAGCTGATCTGTCCATAGGTGTGAGTGGGGTATTAAAGTCTCCCACTATTATTGTGTTGTTGTTAATTTCCCCTTTCATACTTGTTAGCATTTGTCTTACATACTGCGGTGCTCCTATGTTGGGTGCATATATATTTATAATTGTTATATCTTCTTCTTGGATTAATCCTTTGATCATTATGTAGTGTCCTTCTTTGTCTCTTCTTTGATCATTATGTAGTGTCCTTCTTTGTCTCTTTTCACAGCCTTTGTTTTAAAGTCTATTTTATCTGATATGAATATAGCTACTCCTGCTTTCTTTTGGTCTCTATTTGCATGGAATACCTTTTTCGAGCCCTTCACTTTCAGTCTGTATGTGTCCCTTGTTTTGAGGTGGGTCTCTTGTAGGCAGCATATATAGGGGTCTTGTTTTTGTATCGATTCAGCTAGTCTTTGTCTTTTGGTTGGGGCATTCAACCCATTTATGTTTAAGGTAATTATTGATAAGTATGATCCCGTTGCCATTTACTTTATTGTTTTGGGTTCGGGTTTATACACCCTTTTTGTGTTTCCTGTCTAGAGAATATCCTTTAGCAATTGTTGGAGAGCTGGTTTGGTGGTGCTGAATTCTCTCAGCTTTTGCTTGTCTGTAAAGCTTTTGATTTCTCCTTCATATTTGAATGAGATCCTTGCTGGGTACAGTAATCTGGGCTGTAGGTTATTTTCTTTCATCACTTTAAGTATGTCTTGCCATTCCCTCCTGGCCTGAAGAGTTTCTATTGAAAGACCAGCTGTTATCCTTATGGGAATCCCCTTGTGTGTTATTTGTTGTTTTTCCCTTGCTGCTTTTAATATTTGCTCTTTATGTTTTTGATCTTTGTTAATTTGATTAATATGTGTCTTGGGGTGTTTCGCCTTGGGTTTATCCTGTTTGGGACTCTCTGGGTTTCTTGGACTTGGGTGATTATTTCCTTCCCCATTTTAGGGAAGTTTTCAACTATTATCTCCTCAAGAATTTTCTCTGGTCTTTGTTTTTGTCTTCTTCTTCTGGGACTCCTATAATTCGAATGTTGGAGCATTTCATATTGTCCTGGAGGTCTCTGAGGTTGTCCTCATTTCTTTTAATTCATTTTTCTTTTTTCCTCTCTGATTCATTTATTTCTACCATTCTATCTTCTATTTCACTAATCCTGTCTTCTGCCTCTGTTATTCTACTATTTGTTGCCTCCAGAGTGTTTCTGATCTCATTTATTGCATTATTCGTTATATATTGACACTTTTTTATTTCTTCTAGGTCCTTGTTAAACCTTTCTTGCATCTTCTCAATCCTTGTCTCCAGACTATTTATCTGTGATACCATTTTTATTTCAAGATTTTGGATCATTTTCACTATCATTATTCAGAATTCTTTATCAGGTAGATTCCCTATCTCTTTCTCTTTTGTTTGGTTTGGTGGACATTTATTCTGTTCCTTTACCTGCTGGGTATTCCTCTGTCTCTTCATCTTGGTTATGTTACTGCGTTTGGGGTGGCCTTTCTGTATTCTGGAAGTTTGTGGAGTTCTCTTTATTATGGAGTTTCCTTGCTGTGGATGGGGTTGTATCAGTGGCTTGTCAAGGTTTCTTGGTTAGGGAAGCTTGTGTCGGAGTTCTGGTGGGTGGAGCTGGATTTCTTCTCTCTGGAGTGCTATGAAGTGTCCAGTAATGAGTTATGAGATGTCATTGGTTTTGGAATAACTTGAGCTGCCTGTATATTGAAGCTCAGGGGTGTGTTCTTGTGTTGCTGGAGAATTTGCGTGGTATGTCTTGCTCTGGAACTTGTTGGCCCTTGGGTGGTGCTTGGTGTCAGTGTAGGTATGGAGGTGTTTGATGAGCTCCTATCGATTAATGTTCCCTGGAGTCAGGAGTTCTCTGATGTTCTCAGGATTTGGACTTAAGCCTCCTGCTTCTGGTTTTCAGTTTTATTTTTACAGTAGCCTCAAGACTTCTCCATCTATACAGCACTGATGATAAAACATCTAGGTTAGAGATGAAAAGTTTCTCCACATCGAGGGACACCCAGAGAGGTTCACTGAGTTACATGGAGAAGATAAGAGGGAGGGAGGAGTTATAGGTGACTGGAATGAGATGAGGTGGGATCAGAAGAGGAGAGAGCAAGCTAGCCAGTAGTTACTTCCTTACGTGCGCTCCACTGTCTGGACCACTCAGAGATGTTCACGGATTTATACAGGGAAGAGGAGAGGGAGGAAGGAGACAGAGGTGGCCAGGAGGGTAAAAGAGGGAAAGGAAAAGGAGAGAGACAGATCCAGCCAGTAACCAGTTCCCTAAGTGTTCTCCATCATCTGGAACACACAGAGATTCACAGAGTTGGACAAAGAAGAGAAGGGGGAGGGAGGAGGCAGAGAGAACCTGGTGGAGAAAAAGAGTCCAAACGAGGAGAGAGCGGTCAAGCCAGTAATCTTGCTCTCAAGTAAAAATGGGTACTGAAGATTGGGTTTTTAATGGTACAAAATTGATAACAAATACCAAAAAGCAAAGATTAAAAATCTAGAGTAGAGGTTGGATTTTCAAAAATACAATATTAAAGAAAAGAAGAAGAAGAAAGGAAAAAAAGTCATAAGAATTATTTAAAAAAAAAAACAGCAACCACAAAAATATATATCAATGGCATTTGCTTTAAGAACTTAAAAATTTAAAAGTGTTAAAGAAGAAAAAGAAAAGACCAAAACGAAAAAAAGAATGATTGTAAAAATAGTAAAGGTGTATTTGGGACTTTCTTTGGTGTTGTGGGCAGTGTGGGGTCAGTTCATTTTTGGATAGTTCCTTGGTCTGGCTTATATTTCTTAAGATCTATACTTCCAAGGCGGTTCCCTCTGTTTTAGCTTCTTCTGTTTGCTGGTCTCTTTAGTGTCTAATTTTTGCCCTGGCACAAGGGGGACGGTGGTGGACACTTTTTTTTTTTTTTGGCTCACTTGTTCAGTCGCGCTGTGGGGAGGGAGGGATGCTGCAAACAACACTGGCGTGTGCTCTCAGTGTCTCAGCCATGCTGGGCCTGCCCCCGCTCAAGGCACACACCACTCAGGCTCTAGGTTGCTCTGCCGGGAACTGTCTGAGGCTGGCCCTGGGCTGCATCCACATCCCCAGTCTAAGCTGCTCAGTCTCAGGCACTCAGGTAGTCCTCAGAGGCGCAGACTCGGTTGGGCTTGCGTTTTGTGCCTTTCCAGATCTGAGCAGCTTGGGTGTTTGGCAAGTGTGGTCCCTGCGACTTATCACCTTTCCCGTCCCTGCTGCTCAGTTTTCTCGGTGTACAACTGGCGCCCCTTCTTAGGCAGATGGTGACTGTCCAGAACCCCAAGAAGTCTTAGTTAGCAAAGAAGCTTGCTTGCAGTTTGGAAGTTAATGGTGCTCTGGGGTTGCGATTGCCCCCTTCCGGCCCTTCTGGCTCTGGCTGCCTGTTACCGGAGCTGGATGGTCTGCAGCCAGCTAATTCTGTTACATCCTTTGTTCTGCGCGCGGTCCTGGCGGTGTCTTATGTTAGAGCTTTTCACGTGGTAGCTATCCCACAGTCTGGTTTGCTAGCCCAAGTTAGTTCACTCTGGTTACACTTGGGGCATTCCAGCCCGATTCTTAAAAAGTACTGTAGCCCGTGCCTCCCTGCCCAGCCCCCGCTTGCTAGTGGCGGATGCAGGCATCTACGCTGCTTCTCGGCTGGGGGAGTTACTGTTGGACTCCTAATCTGTTGCTTTTAATTATTTATTTATTTTTCTTCCCTGTTATGTTGTCCTCTGTGCTTCCAAGGCTTGCCACAGACTCAGCAGTGAGAGTGTTTCCTGGTGTTTGGAAACCTCTCTTTTTAGACTCCCTTCCCGGGATGGAGCTCCCTCCCTACCTCTTGTCTCTTTTTTCCGTCTTTTATATTTTTTCCTACCTGTTTTTGAAGACAATGATCTGCTTTTCTGGGTGCCTTATGTCCTCTGCCAGCATTCAGAAGTTGTTTTGTGAAGTTTACTCAGCGTTGAAATGTTCTTTTGATGACTTTGTGAAGGAGAAAGTGGTCTCCCCATCCTATTCCTCTGCCATCTTAGGATCGCCTCCAGAATTGATGTTTTTGAACTGTGGTGCTGGAGAAGACTCTTGAGAGTCCCTTGGAGTGCAAGGAGATCCAACCAGTCCATCATAAAGGAAATTTGTCCTGAATATTCATTGGAAGGACTGATGCTGAAGCTGAAACTATAATACTTTGGCCACCTGATGTGAAGAACTGACTCATTGGAAAAGACCCTGATGCTGGAAAAGATTGAAGGTGGGAGGAGAATGGGATGACAAAGGATGAGATGGTTGGATGACATCACCGACTCAATGAACATGAGTTTAAGTAAACTCAAGGAGTTGGTGATGGACAGGGAGGCCTAGCGTGCTGCAGTCCATGGGATAGCAAAGAGTCAGACATGACTGAGTAACTGAACTGACCTGAAGAGACAGTCTTCCAGGTTGTTCATTTTTCACCTGTCTTTTAGCTTGTGAACTGCATTCTCTGTGCAAAGGCCTAGTTAAGTAGAAGACAAGAACCTACTCTTGTTTTCTTCCTGGGAGGAGAAAATTAATTAGACTATCATAAATATTCTTTTGGAAGGGTTGTTAGGTACCATTTTAGAGTCTTCTTGGATATAAATTGGGTTTCTGAGGATGTTCTGAGTATTATCGTTGTTATTGTTGCTGCTATTATTATTATATTACTGGTATATTTTAGAAACTCTTCTGTTTTAGGGATCTGCAAGTATAAATGTCTTCCTTCTTGATGATCATTTCTGTGTCTTCATGTCTTCCTGCTGCTTAAAACAATTGCCTGGTATATTTTTAGAATACAGTGATCAACAGTGGTTGCTGTCATAGAACCTACATTCTAGAAGAGGATGACAGAAAGAAAAAAAGATGTAGATAAGATTGGTTGGTATTCAACACAATGTCTATACTGATTATTATAGCTGACATTCATTTTGACTGATCAGTGTCCATACAGGATATTAAAGATTTTGAATAGCTCCTCTATTAGGTATACCCTAATAGAGTATATCTAATAGGTATAGGATTATATTTTTCTTATCAACTCAGCTTCTGTAGAGAGTCAGAGATGAGGCAGGAACTAAAGCCTTAATCTTGGGATTTAAAGTCCAATGTTCTTTCTTTCTCTTTTAAAATATAATTCTGCACTATGTACCTCTTAAGCTTTTCTGACTTTGTTTGTAATCCCCCTTTCCTTTCCTTCTCTGACTTCAGAAATGTTATCTTTAGCTCAACTGGTGTATTTCCCATGGCAGCTTCTCTGGTGTCCCCATATAAGTTTCATCATGGTCCACTTGCTGTGCATCTTTTAGAGTTGTTATTTCATTTGCTTCATTTACATCTCTCTCTACTTTCTAAGCTCCTTGAGGGAAGGAAGCTATTTATAGTGTTATCATTGGTACCTAGTACAACAGGGTGCACAGATAATAGGCTCTCAATAAATGCTGAAATGAAAAGACTGGATTAATCATCAGGACACTTGTAAAAGGGCTTGCCCTTTTGAACCTAAGTCCTATATGTAATTTTCCTCTTATGCTAGCATAATCTTATATGTGTATATAGTAGATGAGGATATTTGCACTGAGCCAACAAAACAGTGTATCATTCTTTAGTATATTCCATGGAATGGGAGACCGATAGACTAATCACCTTCAACTTTTTCTGGCTCAGATCTCGATGATCCAGGTTCATTGTGATGGTGAAATCTTGGACAAAAACTTTGACTGTGAACTTATTTATCCTTATGAGGGCAGATGAAACCAAAAACATATTCACTGGCCCCTTTCTCAGTAGAACTAAGTCGGTCTTACATGGCCTGAGCATGCAAATCCTAGCATCGAGGCTTCATTTATTCTCATTTTCATAGTTTAGATTCCTGATATTGAGGCCTAAGCATAATACTCTAATCCAAAAGCAGAGACTATTCGGTCTTGTCATCTGCCAAATATTCATTAATACTAGTGACTGGTAAAAACTAGACAAATGAACAAAGACACTTTATGTGAGTCTAGGACAAACTGTTGAAGCTAGGCTTTTTTCCTTTTCTTGTCATTTATGAAGTTGAACTTCCTAGTATTTTTGTGACTTGGGTAACCACTGTGAGAACTACTTGACTGGTGGGATGTGGCAGAAGATAAAGTCTTTGTTATTAGCCCTCTGGACTAGTCATCCCTGCCTCTGAGCTGTGCCTACATGGAGGTGTTTACACATTGCAGACATATAACTGACATCAGAGCAAACATAATGCAGTAGATTTCCAAGAGAAAAAAGCTTTGTTGTTACCTTAGGGTCTGATATTACTTTTGACATTCTAAATCTCAGTGTTTATGAGAAACAGCAATAATAATAACCACCCCTTGCATGAGTATAGCACCTTTCTCCCCACTTCATGCATGTCTCACATGCATGGAGTGTCCTGTGCAAAAGGGGACGGGGGAGGGGGAGAATCTGGTCCCCGACAATTAAGAGATGAAACTCCTCACTACAGTGAGCAGGGAACAGAAGAGGGGCAACTCTTGGTTGGCTCCAACTGAGACCAAAGGAAGTTTAGCAAGATAGGAATGACCAGACTCAAGAGTTAATCCATCTAAAACTAATCATGACTCTCTAAAAAACAAAAACAGCAAATTCAAACCACTGGATCCATGAATAGCTCTGATATTTGCCCTAAATTGTTAAAGTCCCAGATAAAGTTTAATTTTAATTACTGTCTTCAGAGAGTCATCTAATATAACTACAAAATGATTTTGTCTTAATTTGTGCATATTTTATAAATACAGTAAAAACATTCCCTTTTGTCTGGGGGAGTAAAGACAATGAACACCATTACCACCACCACCACCACCACCACCATTGTACATCATTTATTGTTTCTAGACTTTGATCCCTGGGGCAGGACCCTATGCCTTATACTTCTTCACATCCTTCTGGTTGTTGTTCAGTCACTTAGTCGTGTCCAACTCTTTGTGACCCCATGGACTGTATAGCACACCAGGCTTCCTGTGCTTCGCCATCTCCCAGAGTTTGCTCAAATTCATGTCCATCGCGTTGGTGATGCTGTCCAACCATCTCATCCTCTATCATCCCCTTCTCCTGACTTCAGTCTTTTCCAGCATCAAGGTCTTTTCTAATGAGCAGGCTGTTTGCATCAGGTGGCCAAAGTATTGGAGCTTCAGCATCAGTCCTGCCAATGAATATTCAGGGTTGATTTCCTTTAGGATTCACTGGTTTGATCTCCTAGCAATCCAAGGGACTCTCAAGAATTTTCTCCAACACCACAGTTCATAGGTCATAGAAAAAGCAAGAGAATTCCAGAAAACATCTAATTCTGGTTCGTTGACTATGCTATAAAAAGCCTTTGACTGTGTGGATCACAATAAACTGTGGAAAATTCTTCAAGAGATGGGAGTACCAGACATCTTACCTGCCTCCTGCGGAACCTGTATGCAGGTCAAGAAGCAACAATTAGAACTGGTCATGGAACAATGGACTGGTTCCGAATTGGGAAAGGAGTATGTCAAAACTGTATATTTTCACCTTGCTTATTTAACTTATATGCAGAGTATATCATGCGAAATGCCAGGCTGGAAGCACAAGCTAAAATCAAGATTGCTGGGAGAAATATCAGTAACCTCAGATGTGCAGATGACACCACCCTTACGGCAGAAAGTGAAGAAGAATTAAAGAGCCTCTTGATGAAAGTGAAAGAGGAGAGTGAAAAAGTTGGAATAAATTCATTAATAAAAATAAAATATCAAGGAAAGAAGAAAAAAGATAAAGATATTCTTAAATACTACCATTAATGCCATAATTTCAGGATACGTAAATAATTTGGAATCATAAAAAAAAAAATCTCAACATCAGAAAACTAAGATTATGGCATCTGGTCCCATCACTTCGTGGTAAATAGATGGGGAAAGAATGGAAATAGAGGCTTTATTTTTGGGAGTCTGCAAAATCACTCCAGATGGTGACTGCAGCCATGAAATTAAAAGATGCTTGCTCCTTGGAGGAAAAGTTATGACCAACCTAGACAACTTATTAAAAAGCAGAGACATTACTTTGCCGAGAAGGGTCCGTCTAGTCAAAGCTATGGTTTTTCCAGTAGTCATGTATGGATGTGAGAGTTGGACCATAAAGAAGGCTGCTGCTACTGCTAAGTCACGTCAGTCGTTTCCTACTCTGTGCGACCCCATAGATGGCAGCCCACCAGGCTCCTCCGTCCATGGGATTCTCCAGGCAAGAACACTGGAGTGGGTTGCCATTTCCTTCTCCAGTGCATGAAAGTGAAAAGTGAAAGTGAAGTTGCTCAGTCATGGCCGACTCTCTGCGACTCCATGGACTGTAGTCTACCAGGCTCCTCCGTCCATGGGATTTCCCAGGCAAGAGTACTGAAGTGGGTTGCTACTGCCTTCTCCGAAAGAAGGTTGAGCACTGAAAAATTGATGCTTTGGTATTACCTTTCTTTGGGATTGGAATGAAAACTGACCTTTTCCAGTCCTGTGGCCATTGCTGAGTTTTCCAAATTTGCTGGCATATTGAATGCAGCACTTTAACAGCATCATCTTTGAGGATTTGAAATAACTCAGCTGGAATTCCATCACCTCCACTAGCTTTGTTCATAGTGATGCTTCCTACAGCCCACTTGACTTCGCACTCCAAGATGTGTGGCTCTAGGTGAGTGATCACACCATCATATTTGTATGTATTTGTATTTCTCCAGCCAGAAATACAAATGTGGTTATCTGGGTCATTGAAATATTTTTTTGTATAGTTGTTCTGTGTATTCTTGCCACCTCTTCTTAATATCTTCTGCTTTTGTTAGGTCCATACCATTTTTCCCTTTATTGTTTCCATCTTTGCATGAAATGTTTCCTTGGTGTCTCTAATTTTCTTGAAGAGATCTTTAATCTTTCCCATTCTATTGTTTTCCTCTATTTCTTTGTATTGTTCACTGAGGAAGGCTTTCTTATCTCTCCTTGCTATTCTTTGGAAGTCTGCGTTCAGATGGTTATATCTTTCGTTTTCTTCTTTCCTCTTTTCTCAGCTATTTGTAAGGCCTCCTCCTCAGACAACTCTCCACATCCTTACCTTATGTGTTTAATGTATAATGTATTTGAAATGGGAACCATATGACTAGTAAGTTCTAAATAAGAATCTCAATTCACATCCTCTACCTGAGCAGCATATTTTAAAATCTTGGATTGGTAATGAACTAGATCTAACCTGAAAGACCTACTTCTCCAGCCAGAAATACAAATGTGGTTATATCTTTTCTGTTTCTTTAATTACTTGACTCCTCTTATATATTCCTTAGCATTACTAGGCAGAAGTCCAGAATCTTCCTTTTAGGACACTATTGGGCCAGTTGTCTAAAATTACTGGGACTTACTTGGGTCCAGAGTTGTTGGAGCTGCTTCCAGAAATGAAGTGGTGAGTGAGTAATGAGGCATTTTGATCCATTCACTTTAGGTCTCTGATTTAGGGTTCCCTTGCCTCTTTTTCCAGAGGTAGATTTGTTCCACCACCCAGGTACGTGGGAAATTTCAAGTTATTTTTTAAAATATTGACATTTAGCTTAGCTGCAGTGTGGTCAGAGAATATCTCTGTATTATTTCAGTCATACTCTGTATGACTTCAGTTCTTTGGAATTTGTTGAGATTTGTTTTGCTGTACACATGCTCAATTTTAGAAAATGTTACATATGCATTTGAAAATATGACCAAGAAAGGAATCATATCAGGTATACAGATGTAAGCAACTCAACTTTGCCTTGACAGGTAGGGAAAATCTAGGTTTATTGAATTATAATTATAGTTATATGACTCATACTGTGCCATCGATATATATATCTGTAATGTAATTTTACCTATGATATTAAAAGGACCTTTATAATGGAGTTTTATTGTAATTTTAATAGACTAGAGAAAGTAATAGTAGAGTAACTAGAGTCATAGTTTATGTGTAGTGGGATGGAAAAGCAGGAAGGACAGCGGAAGGAATTATTGAAGTATTAAAATACATTGAGACTGGGATAAGGGTTGGGGAGGTGGTACCTGAAGTTAATGACCTATGTATTAGACCCTTGTGAGTAAAGTACAAGTTCAGAATATAAGTTTGTGAAAAGCAGGAGAAATAGGATTGTTGAATCCAAATGTGGAATACTGATTTTTTTTTCTCTTTATTATTATTATTTTTTTACCTTACAATACTGTATTGGTTTTGCCATACATTGACATGAATCCGTCATGGGTGTACATGGGTTCCCAATCCTGAACCCCCCTCCCACCACCCTCCCCATATCATCTCTCTGGGTCATCCCAGTGCACCAGCCCCAAGCATCCTGTATCCTGTATTGAACCTAGACTGGCGATTCATTTCTTACATGATAGTATACATGTTTCAATGCCATTCTCCCAAATCATCCCACCCTCTCCCTCTCCCACAGAGTCCAAAAGTCTGTTCCATACATCTGTGTCTCTTTTGCTGTCTCGCATACAGGGTTATCATTACCATCTTTCTAAATTCCATATATATGCGTTAGTATACTGTATTGGTGTTTTTCTTTCTGGCTTACTTCACTCTGTATAATCGGCTCCAGTTTCATCCACCTCATTAGAACTGATTCAAATGTATTCTTTTTAATGGCTGAGTAATACTCCATTGTGTATATGTTCCACAGCTTTCTCATCCATTTGTCTGCTGATGGACATCTAGGTTGTTTCCATGTCCTGGCTATTATAAACAGTGGTGCGATGAACATTGGGGTACACGTATCTCTTTCAATTCTGGTTTCCTCGTTGTGTATGCCCAGCAGTGGTATTGCTGGGTCATAAGGCAGTTCCGTTTGCAGTTTTTTAAGGAATCTCCACACTGTTCTCCATAGTGGCTGTACTAGTTTGCACTCCCACCAACAGTGTAAGAGGGTTCCCTTTTCTCCACACCCTCTCCAGCATTTATTGCTTGTGGACTTCTGGATCGCAGCCATTCTGACTGGTGTGAAATGGTACCTCATTGTGGTCTTGATTTGCATTTCTCTGATCATGAGTGATGTTGAGCATCTTTTCATGTGTTTGTTAGCCATCCGTATGTCTTCTTTGGAGAAATGTCTATTTAG
>NW_024070380.1:0-13945 GCF_014754425.2 Oryx dammah
GGAGGATTGAAAGGGAGACTGAAAGGTCACCTTCTCTTAATTAAAAGAGGATCCATTTTTTTGTCCTCTTTTTCCATTTAGGTTATGGTTCAAGTGTCCCATCTCAGCTTCTGTGGGTGGCTGAGTCTGCACTGGGCCTCAGGGGTAGGGGGTGGGGATACGACGCCTCCCTTGGGGAGGTGAACGGGGTACCCCCCTCATCGGCCACATCGACTGGGAAGCTCTGACATGACACTGACCATCAGCCAACCCTGCCTGGAGTTTACTGAGCTGGGCCTGTCCAGTATGGCGGCTGTTTCTGCACGCTCGAAATTCTGCTGCTAGCAAAAAGATGTGTTTGCTCAGGCACCCACCCTGGACGAAGGAGATGCCCTTGAGTGCATGGGGTCTTCCTGGGCAGCCGGTGCTGCCTGGACTCTCCCCATACCACTCAGCCTGCTCGGCCCTGGGATGTGGACACACCCAGCCCACAGACTTCTGAGCCACATCTGCAGGGGCATGCTTGACCCAGAGTTACCCCCAGGAAACCCCATCCACACACTCAGGGAAAGGACTCAGGGTTACTCGGGTGGGATGGGAGAGGGGACCTGGCCCGGGCTGGAGCTCCAGTGTTACCTTTCTTTTCCTTCGGGCAAAGGGCAAGAGGCCTCTCGGGGGGGTCCTGAGGCAGCACCGACTGCGTTGCCACACACTGTGTCGATGAGCTCTACCGAGGCCCCGGCCTCTGAAAAGGGGCAAACAGCAAAACATCCTGGCTGCCTGTGAAGTGACTGGGGGCTCCTCTTCACTGTGAGGCCTGGAGATCCAGTTTCCGAGTTCTGTTGGGTTCTGTTGCCAGGAAGTGACATCATTTCCTGGGCTCGTTGCTGAGGTCCTTTACACAAAGCTCCCCAAGTGAACCTCTGGGTTTCTGTCTGTTCACCCACCCCCTTAGGCCATGTGCAGGCACAGTGACACACACACTGCTCATCCCACAGCTTTGGCAGGCCTGGGTGCATCCAGGGACTGAGCTCTGAGGACAACGCTCTTTCAGACAGGCTCCTTCTTCTCATCTGTGATGTGGCCCTTGACAAGCCATATGCCCCTCAGGGTTTCCCTAGTCTCTCCATCTGCGAGTGAGGTCCGTCTCTCATCTACTGCCTTGGTCTGTCAGCCTAAAACACCTAAATGCCTTTCAACCTGGGGCTGGTATCACATGGAGCTTGTGCCCTGGGAATTTCCAAAGGCAAGATTCAATACATGGCTGACCTAGCACAGAATGGGGCAGAAACAGGCCTGGATGGGCTCTGGGATGTCAGAAAAGGCACTCCCCTTCTTGCCTATTTTGGGACCCAGTCCTCCCCCCTCCCCAAAGGAGGACTGAAAGGAAGACTGGAAGGTCACCTTCTCTTATTTAAAAGAGGACCTAACTTTCTGTTCCTCTTTTTTCCATTGAGATTCTGGATCAAGTGCCCCATCGCGGCTTCTGTGGGTGGCTGAGCCTATAATGGCTCCCTGTATTCTTCTCCTTTACTCTCATAAGCTTGGCTCATTTTCCCACTTCTGCGGTGGATGGGCACTGTCATTGCTTTCAACTTCCAGATAGATTTATGAACAGGTCTGTAAAATCTACTCATTTCCTCTCTTTGGTTGACTGTCTCTCTCGAGACATGTCTTTCTTTTCCTTTCGAAATTCAGTCTCTGTCTTCCTTTTTCTCTTCCACTCTATCTCTCCTGCGGATGGATGGATGCCTTTGAATGCACATGGATATTGTTAGCTTAGGGTTAAGCTTTAGGGATTGGTTAGAGTGAGATCAAGTGTTTAGGTTGGAGTTGGTGTTGCGGGATGGGACAAAGGTGGTGCGTTTTCTCTTGGAGACTTGAGTGCTGTTTGTTCTTAGTGTATTTTACATTGGAACCGCTTATTAGATACATGACTTGCAAGTCATCTCATGTTCAGTTTACTATCTTTTTTATTTGTGAAAGCTTGATCCATGGTGGCTCAGATGGTAAAGCGTCTGCCCGCAATGTGGGGCCCTGGTTTGATCCCTGGAATGGGAAGATCCCCTGGAGAAGGAAATGGCAACCCACTCCAGTACTCTTGCCTAGAAAATTCCATGGATGGAGGAGCCTGGTGGGCTAAAGTCCATGGAGTCACAAAGAGTCAGACACGACTTAGCGACTGCACTTTACTTGTGGTTGGAACACAGATTTGTAGTTTCTACACCACTAAAGGTTGTGTGTGGCTGCAGGAGGGCTGAGAGGAGCTACCGGATGTTCTAGGTCAGGAGGGGCGGGCCTGATGACATCCCCGTCGTTTAAAGTAAGGAGCAGTGGCTGCGCTTTGCTTGAGCAGCCATGAATAGATACCCCACGACCAAGGTAAGAGAAACCCAAGTAAGACGGCAGGTGTTGGGAGACAGTATCAGAGGGCAGACACACTGAGACCATAACCACAGACAACTAGCCAATCTGATCACATGGACCACAGCCTCTTCTAGCTCAGTGAAACTAGGCCATGCCTTGAGGGGCCACCCAAGGCGGACGGGTCATGATGGAGAGGGCTGACAGAATGTGGTCCACTGGAGAAGGGAATGGCAATCCACTTCAGTATTCTTGGCTTGAGAACCCCATGATCAGTATGAAAAGGCAAAATGAGAGGACACTGAAAGAGGAACTCCTAGGTTGGTAAGGGCCCAATATGCTACTGGAGATCAGTGGAGAAAAAACTCCAGAAAGACTGAAGGGATGGAGCCAAAGAAAACACAATACCCAGCTGTGGATGTGACTGGTGAAACAAGCAAGATCCGATGTTGTAAAGAGCAATACTGCATAGGAACCTGGAATGTTAGGTTCAGGAATCAAGGCAACGTGGAAGTGTTCAAACAGGTGATGGCAAGAGTGAACATTGACACTCTAGGAATCAGCGAACTCATATTGACTGGGATGGGTGAATTAGCTCAGATGAACATTGTATCTACTACTGAGGGCAGGAATCCCTTATAAGAAATGGAATAGCCATCATGGTCAGCAAAAGAATCTGAAGGGCAGTACTTGGATGCCCTCTCAAAAACGTCAGAACGATCTCTGTTCTTTTCCAAGGCAAACCATTCAATATCAGGTAATCCAAGCCTATGCCCCAACCAGTAATGCTGAAGAAGTTGACGTTGAACGGTTCTATGAAGACTTTCAAGAACTTTTCGAACTAACACCCCAAAAAGTTGTTCTTTTCATTCTAGGGGACTGGAATGCAAAAGTAGGAGGTCAAGAAACACCTGGAATATTAGGCAAATTTGACCTTGGAATACGGAATGAAGGAGGGCAAATAACAGAATTTTGCCAAGAGAACACACTGGTCATAGCAAACACCCTCTTCCAACAACACAAGAGAAGACTCTACACATGGACATCATCCGATGGTCAGCACTGAAATCAGACTAAGTATATTCTTTGCAGCCAAAGGTGGAGAAGCTCCATACAGTGTGCAAAAACAGATGGGGAGCTGACTGGCTCAGATCATGAAGTTCTAATTGCTAAATTTAATGTAGCAATCTAATTTGAAAATCTAATTGCTAGACTTAAATGGAAGAAAGTAGGAAAAACTACTAGACAATTCAGGTATGACCTAAATCAAATCCCTGATGATTATACAGTGGAAGTGAGAAATAGATTTAAAGGATTAGATCTGATAGAGTGCCTGATTACCTATGGACAGAGGTTCGTGACATTGTACAGGAACAGGGATCAAGACCATCCCAAATAAAACTAAACGCAAAAAAGCAAAATGGCTGTCTGAGGAGGCCTTACAAATAGCTGTGAATAGAAGAGAAGAGAAAAGCAAAGGAGAAAAGGAAAGCTATAAGCATCTGAATGCATCATTCCAAAGAATAGTAAGGAGAGAGAAGAAAGCCTTCAGGAGCAAACAATGCAAAGAAATAGAGGAAAGCAACAGAGTGGAAAAGGCTAGAGATCTTGTCAAGAAAATTAGAGATACCAAGGAATAATTTCATGCAAAGATGGGCTCGATAAAGACAGAAATGGTATGGACCAAAGAAGCAGAATATTAAGAAGAAGTTGCAAGTATTCACAGAACTGTACCAGAAAGATCTTAACAACCCAGATAATCACGATGGTGTGATCACTCACCTATTACCAGACATCCTGGAATGTGAAGTCAAGTGGGCCTTAGCATCACTATGAATATATTAGTGGAGGTGATGGATTTCCAGTAGAGCTATTTCAACCCCTGAAAGATGAAGCTGTGAAAGTGCTGCACTCGATATGCCAGCAAAATTGGAAAACTCAGTGTCCTCAGGACTGGAAAAGGTCAGTTTTCCTTCCAAGGCCAAAGATTGCTCAAACTACCGCCAAGTTGCGCTCCTCTGACACACTAGTAAAGTAATGGTCAAAATTCTCCAAGCAAGGCTTCAGCAAAACATGAACCGTGAACTTCCAGATATTCAAGCTGGTTTTAGAAAACGCAGAGGAACCAGAGATCAAATTGCCAACATCCACTGAATCGTCGACAAAGCAAGAGAGTTCTAGAAAAACATCTATTTTGGCTTTACTGACTATGTCAGAGCCTTTGACTGTGTGGATCACAATGAAGTGTTGGAAAATGTTCAAGAGATGGGAATACCAGACCACCTGACCTGCCTCTTAGGAAACCTATAAGCAGGTCATGAAGCAAAAGGTAGAATTTGACATGGGACAACAGACTGATTCCAAATAGGAAAAGGAGTACAGTCAAGGCTGTATATTGTCCCCTGCTTCTGTAACTTATATGCAGAACACGTCATGAAAAGGCTGGGCTGGAAGAAGCACAAGCTGGAATCAAGATTGCCAGGAGAAATATCAATAACCTGAGATATGCAGATGACAACACCCTATGGTAGAAAGTGAAGAGGAACTAAAGAGCCTCTTGATAAAAGTGAAAGGGCAATTCAGTTCAGTCGCTCAGTCGTGTCCGACTCTTTGCGACCCCATGAATCACAGAACGCCAGGCCTCCCTGTCCATTACCATCTCCTGGAGTTCACTGAGACACTTCCATCGAGTCCTTAATGCCATCCAGCAATCTCATCCTCGGTCGTCCCCTTCTCCTCCCGCCCTCAATCTCTCCCAGCATCAGAGTCTTTTCCAATGAGTCAACACTTCGCATGAGGAGGCCAAAGTACTGAAGCTTCAGCTTTAGCATCATTCCTTCCAATGAAATCCCAGGGCTGATCTCCTTCAGAATGGACTGGTTGGATCTACTTGCAGTCCAAGGGACTCTCAAGAGTCCTCTCCAACACCACAGTTCAAAAGCATCAATTATTCTGTGCTCAGCCTTCTTCACAGTCCAACTCTCCCATCCATACATGACCACAGGAAAAACCATAGCCTTGACTAGACGGACCTTAGTCGGCAAAGTAATGTCTCTGCTTTTGAATATGCTATCTAAGTTGGTCATAACTTTTCTTCCAAGGAGTAAGCATCTTTTAATTTCATGGCTGCAGTCACAATCTGCAGTGATTTTGGAGTCCAAACAAATAAAGTCTGACACTGTTTCCACTGTTTCCCCATCTATTTCCCATGAAGTGATGGGACCAGATGCCATGATCTTCGATTTCTGAATGTTGAACTTTAAGCCAACCTTTTCATTCTCCTCTTTCATTTTCATCAAGAGGCTTTTTAGCTCCTCTTCACTTTCTGCCATAAGGGTGGTGTCATCTGCATATCTGAGGTTACTGATATTTTTCCCGGCAGTCTTGACTCCAGCTTGTGTTTCTTCCAGTCCAGCGTTACTCAAGATGTACTCTGCATAGAAGTTAAATAAGCAGGGTGACAATATACAGCCTTGACGTACTCCTTTTTCTATTTGGAACCAGTCTGTTGTTCCATGTCCAGTTCTAACTATTGTTTCCTGACCTGCATAAAGATTTCTCAAGAGGCAGGTCAAGTGGTCTGCTATTCCCATCTCTTTCAGAATTTTCTACAGTTTATTGTGATCTGCACAGTCAAAGGCTTTGGCATAGTCAATAAAGCAGAAACAGATGTTTTTCTGGAATTCTCTTGCTTTTTTGATGACTCAGCAGATGGTGGCAATTTGATCTCTGGTTCTTCTGCCTTTTCTAAAACCAGCTTGAACATCAGGGAGTTCACGGTTCACATATTGCTGAAGCCTGGCTTGGAGAATTTTGAGCATTACTTTACTAGCATGTGAGATGAGTGCAATTGTGCAGTAGTTTGAGCATTCTTTGGCATTGCCTTTCTTTGGAATCGGAATGAAAGCTGACCTTTCCCAGTCTTGTGGCCACTGCTGAGTTTTCCAAATTTGCTGGCATATTGAGTGCAGCACTTTCAAAGCCTCATCTTTCAGGATTTGAAACAGCTCAACTGGAATTCCATCACCTGCTCTAGCTTTGTTCGTAGTGATGCTTTCTAAGGCCCACTTGACTTCACATTCCAAGATGTCTGGCTCTAGATTAGTGATCACATCATCATGATTATCTGGGTCGTGAAACGTGAAAATCTTTTTTTGTACAGTTCTCCAGTGTATTCTTGCCACCTCTTCTTAATATCTTCTGCTTCTGTTAGGTCCATACCATTTCTGTCCTTTATCGAGGCCATCTTTGCATGAAATGTTCCCTTGGTATCTCTAATTTTCTTCAAGTGATCTCTGGTCTTTCCCATTCTGTTGTTTTCCTCTGTTTCTTTGCATTGATCCCTGAAGAAGGCTTTCTTATTTCTTCTTGCTATTATTTGGAACTCTGCATTCAGATACTTATAACTTTCCTTTTCTCCTTTGCTTTTTGCTTCTCTTCTTGTCACAGCTATTTGTAAAACGTCCCCAGAAAGAAAGTGAAAGATGAGAGTGAAATCGTTGGCTTCAAGCTCAACTTACAGAAAATTAAGATCGTGGTATCTGTCCCATCACGTCAGGGCAAATAGATGGGGAATAGTGGAAACAGTGTCAGACATTATTTTGAGGTGACTCCAAAATCACTGCAGATGATGATTGCAGCCATGAAATTAAAAGACGCTTACTCCTTGGAAGAAAAGTTATGACCAACTTAGATAGCATATTCAAAAGCAGAGACATTAATTATTTTGCCAAAATCGTTCCATCTAATCAAGGCTATGGTTTTCGCAGTTGTCACGTATGGATGTGACAGTTGGACTGTGAAGAAAGCTGAGTGCCGAGGAATTGATGTTTTGGAGCTGTGGTGTTGGAGAAGACTCTTGAGAGTCCCTAGGACTGCAAGGAGATCCAACCAGCCCATTCTGAGGGAGGGCAGCCTGGGATTTCTTTGGAAGGAATGATGCTAAATCTGAAACTCCAGTAATTTGGCCACCTTATGCGAACAGTTGATTCATTGGAAAAGACTCTGATGCTAGGAGGGATTGGGGGTAGGAGGAGAAGGGGACGACAGAGGATGACATAGCTGGATGGCATCATTGACTCGATGGACATGAGTTTGAGTGGACTCAGGGCATTGGTGATGGACAAGGAGGCCTGGCGTGCTACGATTTATGTGGTCGAAGAGAGTTGGACACGACTGAGCGACTGAACTGAACTGAACTGAACTGAACTGAACTGAACATGTAAAGGAAGAGAGGAGGCCACCCATTGGGGCTATTTTGCACCCACTGGGAAAGTAAGTTGGATCCCTGCCTAACAAAACACCACCATAGCAATTAAGATACATGCGAAGAATCAACAATTGAAAGGAAAACTTGACACATTTTATAACAATTTTGGATGAGTGAATGCCTTACTTTATAATCGTGGTATTATGCATTTTTAAAGATTTTTTACTTTTAGGCGTACAGCAACGTGATTGAGGGATTCAGTGTCTCAAGGGCTTCCTTGGACAAAATTAACTCCATTGGAGGGGCCCCTAGATCATGTCCTCTACTCAGAACTGGCAAGAATCCTGAAAACACAGAGCAGCATGTGGTGGTGCTAGTGGGTATTTTTTCACTGAATCAATTATTCTACCATGACACACAGAAGAAGCCTAGATGCTAGGAGGGGGATCTCCAAACTTCCCTTCAAACTGGAGGCCTTGTTCCCTTGAATAGTGTTGCATGAAACTACGCTTGGGAAGGGAAGAGTTGTGTCATGAATGTTTTGTCTGCAGAGAACAAAGTGCTGTGCAGAGACGTTGTGCAAGCTCGTCCCAAGACACGGAGCACAAGGACACAGTGACCTGATGCTCAGCCCTGCTCTTGGGGCATTGCACTCTCTCCACCCCTGACATATGATGAGGCCCTCACAGGTGTCCTGGAGAGTATGGTCACATGACCTGAATCTGTCCAATCTGTGTGCTCCATCCTCCCTGGCTACTGTGAAGGGCTCAGGACTTGGGCAATGACCAATTGGGGCCTAGGGCCGGGACTCAGCCTGCAATCAAGGGGAAGAGGAGCTCTGGTTCTGCTGGAAGGTGGGGTGGCTGGTGAGGTCAGTCTACAGCAGTGGGAGGAGCGTGAGGTCAGCCTGGGGTGATTGGTGACCATTCGGCTCCCGTCAGGGCAGAAGCACTGGCTTGAGAATGAGGGCATTGCTAAGACCAGGTTTTGAGAGCACTGGCTCTTGCTGTGGTCCCGAAGCTCCACCTGAGACTGGAGGGAAGACATCTGCCTGTGAGTCCTCCTGCTTATCTGTGAGCTTGTGGAACCATGCGGGGTTTTCTGTGCAGAGGGCTAAGTGGAGACCATGCAAATGCAAGTGTGTGGATTTTGGTTGGCTTCAGGGAAGAAATGCCAGATGGCATTGGGAGACTCCATTCTAATCTGGATTCAGGGGATCTCTCTTGAAAGTGAATGGAGAAGTCCTTCAGTCGTGTCCAACTCTTTGCAACCCGGTAGACTATAGGATCCATGTAATTGTGCAGGCAAGAATACTGGAGTGGGCAGCCTTTCCCTTCTCCAGGGGATCTTCCAAACCCAGGGGTCATACTCAGGTCTCCACAGGCAAGTGGATTCTTTACCGGCTGAGCCACAAAGAGGCCCAAGTATATTGGGCTGGTAGCCTTTCCCTTCTGCAGTAGATCAGAATTTCCTAACTCAGGAATCAAAATGGGCTCTCCTGCAATGCAGGAGGATACTTCTCTAGCTGAGGTATCAGGGAAGCCCAATATTTCCTAAGGGCAGCTTCTAATTGTAGGATTACCCTAATGAGTCTTCACAGGTTTAAGGTCGCAACCTGCTAAGGTAGCAATTGATGTCCTTAGTCTAAAGGACAAAACTGGGATTCTAAGAAGGGGGTAACCCAGACAAACCCCGCAGTTCCTACTGTTAAAACTCAGGGAATCCGCATGATGAAGCTTGTCCATGTGACAGGGGCTAAGGCACCCCGCCCACACTGGGTGCTGCGGTGACCTGACTTGGTAACTACAGTCTGGCAGCTAGGAGCATCACAAAATCAGTTTGCACTGAAGAAAGGAATGGCACCTCCCTTCATCCAACCCACCACACACTCCGGGCCCTCCCACAGCTTGCTCCCTTTCTCTTGCTTTCTGAGGAAATTAGAGTCATGCTCATGTGACCATATTGGCTGTCCAATGTTCACAGGCTAACACTGGAGCTGCTAAAGGAGAGGCCAAGAGCCTTTGGCCCTGAGAATCTCTCTTTCCTTTGCACCATCGAAGCCCTCCTCCACACTTGCACACCACAGGCCTTTTCTGAGACGCATAGGGGCCCTCCCTCAGTTTGCAACGTGTTGTATCCAATGCTGTCTTTTCAATGCCTCCCTTGAAACTCAATTCATGTGCTCCTTTGCCTGCATGGTGGCCCACCTGGCTGCCATGGGAGGGACAGAGCTGACTGTGAATCCAAAGGTCAGATCTGACAGCTGGGAATCTGTGTATAAAGGACCTGGTTATTCCCACTGTAGAGGCTGAAAGAGGCTCCAGGGGTTCATAACTAGGGCTTGGGCCTAAGTGATTCCACAGGCGTTTGGATGCCAGGGGAGGCTTCTGGCTCTAGTGGGGATGGGGCGAGTTTCTTGAGGTTCTGAAGTAACACTGTGCGCAGGTTCACGGTGCATAGAGAAGAGAAGGTGGAGTCTACCCTGGAGGTGGTCGCATTTTCATGGCTGAGCCAGCTGCCTTCCTGAGGGTTGGATGTGGGGTAGAGGAAGAGACCCAGGTCTGCTTCCTCGTGTAGTACCCAGGGCATGTTGACACCAGACTAAACGCTTACACGGTGATGACCATCATTGCTGTCTGCAAAGGATTTACACTGGTATGTTTCTTCACCTGAGAGCTCAGACCATCTCAAAACTACACTGGCCATGGTCATGGCCTGTCCACCCTCAAATGTTTCTGCTCTTCCTTACTGAACATACATTTCCAAGAGGGTTTTTTGGCCATAGGATGTTGGGTTTTCTCTAGCTTTGTCCAATGAGGAACGCTTTTTGGTCGTTGGTGTTGTTCATTTTCCAGCTCTCTCCTTTGACTTCTTCTGTGAATTTGTTTGTGGAACAGGAAGAGCTCCACATCTCCCTTCTGGCTGAGAAGTCACATTTACAACAGCAATGCCTGACTGGAGGTTCTGATCACATTTGCCGAAAGGGCTTCGTTTTGCAGATGACATCCTGAAAGTACGTACACTCTCTTTTCGGTTACCCAAAGGCTACTATGTCCAGTGAAATAATAACAATAATTCTAAAGTTAGTCTTCCAATATGTGGAGAGTCTGAAAAATCCCCTGCAGCATGGAAAAGATATCGACTCCAGTATTCTGGCCTAGATAACTCCATGGACTGTAAAAACCATGGGAATTCAAAGAGTCTAACAAGTTTAAGAGCCTATAACATTCCCTTTCTGTCAGAAAAGAAAATCCATTTTTTAAAATCATTTCAGTGATTGGCATTGATTGAGGACATCCAAAGAATGGGAAGAAATGGAGAATGAAGAACACTAAATGTTGTTAGGTGGGGGAGGGAGGAATTGGGAGTGCTTGACATGAATCCAGGCTTTGCTTGGAAGTGGGGGGATACAATGAGAAGGTGCGAATGTAGACTCTGTTGATGGCTACACAGCACTGTGAAGGCCTTAATATTCCCAAATTGTTTCAATTAAAGTAAAATGTATTAACAAAAACTTAACAGAAAAAAATACATAAAGCAGTAAAAATATAAACCATCACAAGAAAACTCCACAAAAACAAGATGCAAATATGCTCAGGGGAAGGGCACTCATCTGTCCTGGGTGGGGAGCGAGTTGATGGCATCCAAGGGAAGCAGACAGTGATGGAGACTGCAGAGCCAACCACACCACTGGACGAGGTGTTTCCAGAAAGGGCTCCAGGTCTCTGTCCAGAGTGGGGGCCCGTTCTCCCTGCAGGGGTGGCTCAGGCATCATGGGCATCTGGGGTCTTGGGCTGGAGCCAGGGCAGGCTCTCCCTGCAGAGATGGTGACTCATCCCCTGTCTCAGATTCTCCTGCCAAAGCCTGAGTAGGTACCGGTGCAGGTGAAGGTGGATGTTCTTGCAGAGGGGAGAGGACCTAAGTGCCTGTGGCTGTGGGTCCTGCAGGCACAGAGGTCCAATATGTCCAGTGTGCTGGCCAGTACCCAGCTGGCTCAGTGTCTTTCGGAAAGGAAGTCTCAGGTCTCTATCTCCCCTCTGTAGATCCCTGGGTCCTGCACCTGTAGCACCCACTGCTGTAGGGACAGGACTTGGAAGTGGAGTCTGGTTGTAATGAGCAGCCAGTACTAGAGCTGTGAGAGAAGAGAAGTTTCCCCATCGCCAGCATTTTGATGTGTGTATACGGGGACAGAAAGCTTCCCAGAGAATCGCAAATACCCAGCATAGGATGCACTGCGACTGCAGAGTGAAAGATGGGTGGTGTGAGGCCAGCCTTTGTTCTAGGCCCAGACCCAGCACACGGGGACTCCTCCCTGTGTAGCTCAGAACCCCCATCCACACACTCATATGCACAGCCCCAGCCTCCTCACCTCATGCTCTGTCGTGCTGGGCTCCAGGTCCTCCTGCTGCCTCAGCGGCAGGGGTTCTTAGGCCTCACGGTCAGAGCCGGGTATGCTGAGATCCATGGCAGCCTGAGACTAGGCCCCGGGGTGTGTCCCGGGTGATATTTGTGGAGCAGGCCTTCTCCACTTCCTCTTCATTCCCAGTTGGGCTGATCCCTTCACGGGCACGCTCACCTGGAGCCTGCACTGGGCCTCATGGGCAGGGTGGTGGTGTCTGATGCCTCCATCGGGTAGGTAAATGGGGCGCCACCCTCATGGGCCACATCGACTGGGAATCTCTGAAGTGACACTGACCATCAGCCAAGACTTCCTGGAGTTTACTGAGCTGGGCCTGACCATTATGGCATCTGCTTCTGCCCGCTCGAAATTCTGCTGCTAGCAGAAACATGTGTCTGCTCTGGTACCCACCCTGGACAAAGGAGACACCCTTGAGGATGTGGGATATTCATGGGAAGCCTGTGCTGCTTGGACTCTCACCATCCACCCCGCCTGCTCTCCCCTGGGGTGCGGACACACCCAGCCCACAGACATTTGAGCCACATCCGCAGGGGCTTCCTTGAGGCAGAGATACTCCAGGAAACCTCCATCCACACACACAGGGAATGGACTCAGGGTTACCCAGGTGCGATGGGAGATGGGACCAGGCCCGGGCTGGAGCTGCCGTGTTACCTTTCTGTTCCTTTGGGCAAAGGGCAAGAGGCCTCTGGGGGGTGGGGGGTGGTCCTGATGCAGCACCAACTGCGTTCCCACACACTCTGCCGGTGAGCTCTCCCGAGGCCTCGGCCTCTGGGAAGGGGAAAAGAGCAAAACATCCTGGCCACCCACGAATTGGCTGAGGGCTCCTCTCTGCTCTGTGGCCTGGAGATCCGGATTCCGTGTTCTGTTGGGTTCTGTTGCTAGGAAGTGATGTCATTTCCTGAGTTTGTTGCTGAGGGACCTTACACAAAACACCCCAAGAGAACCTCTGGGTTTCTGTCTGTTCACCTACCCCCTTAGGCAGTGTGCAGGAACAGTGACACCCACACCACTCACCCCACAGCTTTGGCAGGCCTGGGTGCAGCCAGGGCCTGGGCTCTGAGGACACAGCCCTTTCAGACAGGCTACTTCTTTACTGTGATGTTGCCCTTGACAAGCCATATGCCCCTCAGGGTTTATCTGGTTTCTCCATTTGCAGAGTGGAGTCCATCTCTCATCTACTGCCTTGGTCTGTCAGCCTACAACACCTACAAGGCTTTCAATCTGGGCCTAATATCACAAGGAGCTTGTGCTCTAGGACGTCCCAAAAGCAAGATTCAATACATGGCTGACCTAGCAAAGAATGGGGCAAAAACAGGCCTAGATGGGCTCTGGGAGGTAGGCAAAGGTCAGGGAAAGTGTCAGGAAGCCTAACACTACTTTTACAGCTGGAGAGGAAGCAGACTTCCATGTCTCCGCACAAGACGAGGCCTGAATCCTCTGTTGAAACTCCATCGGAACCCCGAGATCCTTGTCAGTCTTTCAGAGGAACCATGAGGTTCTGGTCTCAACTCAAGATGAGGACCTAGGCCCCAGAACCGACTGGAGAAGAATCCCAAGATTCCCCTTGCAACTCGCATGGAGCCTGGAATTTACTGAGGAAACACGAGCGGGTCCCTGAGGTCCCATCATAACTCGAGAGGAATCCCAAGTTTTCTGCTGCACTTCGAGAAAAACCAGGAGATTCTCCCCTCAACGCGAGATGAGGCCCTTTTCTGCTGCAGTGTCTCGAGAGAAATCCCCCCTTCCCTCTTGAGCCTCGAAAGGATCCTGACACCCTTGAGGCAACTTAAGAAGGTCCCCGACATACCCGCCTCCACTCGAGAGGAACACCTAGGGTCCCGCCCACATCAAGAGGAGCCCCGATTCCTCCTCATAGCTCGAGATGAGGGTTCCTTTCCCTGTTTCGTCCGGAAAGGATTCCCGGCCTTCCTGTTGCATCTCGGAGGAGGCGCTCTCCAAAGGAGAGTCGTGAG
>NW_024070381.1:0-13937 GCF_014754425.2 Oryx dammah
GTGGTTATTTTGTTCTTTGGTCCAACCATGTTTGTCTATACATGGCCGCACCCCAATTCCCAAATGGACAAGTTTCTTGCTCTTTCTGATGCTGTTCTCACTCCTTTTTTAAATCCAGTCATCTACACATTCAGGAACAAAGAGATGAAGGTAGCAATGAAGAGAGCTTTCAGGCCATTCGTGATTTTTAAGAAGATTTCATAAATGATATTAAAAGGATTTTATCCTGATCATTATGTTGCCTGTATCTGGTATTATGAAATTAGCTCTTTCTAATTCATTAGCTCATAAGTAGAGTATTACCACACTCTATAAGTTGCTTCGCTTCCCTAAAAAGAATAAACATTTAGACAAATAAAACCTTAATTCAAAATTTATGTTTATTTATATGGGATTACACACATCTGTTCTAATTATAATCATTTCTTTCTAGCTAGTTTCTTTACTTCTCTTTTCTTTCTAGATTTTAAACTGATAATTGTTTCAATTTGTCCATATATTTACTCATAATCTGCATCTTGAAGTAAACAAGATGCTAATTATTCCATTGATAATCTCCACATTTACCAAGAATGGGTCTTTTTCTCATTCCTTTGGTGAGTTGGAAAATACATTTCATTCAAGTCCTTCAGGTTTATTATATGAATTATCTCTTTGTAACTTTGAGGATATAGATATCTTCTTCAGCAGGAAAATTTTCTGTTCAGATTCTCCCTCAACAAGTTGCAAAGTATCTGATTTCAGACTAAGGAAATACCAGTCTCTCTGGCCTCATTGTCTTCTGCCTCTTTTCTCACTACTCTTTCTCTTAATTACCAGTATTTTTTATTGGTGACATAAACCCTGTTGGGAAGATTTATGAAGCCTAAACAAATGACACTACTGGTTTCCTACTGTTCACATATAGGTATATTCATGAACCAATTATTCATTCTTTTATCTGTCTCCTAAAACTATTCATTTCTCTTTATATATGGCATTGTATTTATTCTGTATCTGGAATTGTTTCTAAGAATACACTGAAGCACCCCAAGATGTATGGCCTGGAGGAGATATAATTAGAGAGAGATATGAATCAAATATTTTCAATGCAAATTTATAGAACTTTTTGTAATGCACTGTAAAAAATCCAACATGAGTTTCCAGTGCTTGCCAAATGTCATAAGTCCAGTATAGCCTATTTTTTCCATTTGTGTGCTGTGTGCTAAGTCACTCAGTTGTGCCCAGCTCTTTGTGACCCCATGGACTGTTTAGCCCACCAGGCTCCTCTGTCCATGGGATTCTTCAGGCAAGAATACTGGAGTGGATTGCCATGCCCTCCTCCAGGGGATCTTCCTGACCCAGGGATGGAACCCACGTTTCTTAAGTCTCCTGCATTGGCAGACAGGTTCTTTACCACTAGAACCACAAGGGAAGCCCCAACAACCAGTCCAGATTCCTTTAAACCTACTCTATACACAGGGATCCAAGTGATAGTCATAAATATCTAGTCTGTTCATATCACCCTCCTTGGAGGAAGATTTTAAATTTTCCTTGTCTTCTCATTCTCCTAGAAACAGTATCCCCCTACTTATCTCAGCCTTATCCTGTATAAATCTCCCCTCATTTTCTCTCAGTGTAGTTCCAGGTTTCACTCCCAGAGCCCTCTCTGGCCTCAAGGGGAAGCACAGATTGTTCCCCTTTCAGAGAATCTTTTGTCTTCCATTCTTAGTTAACATCTATTTATCATTTAGATTTTAGCTCCAGTTGCTTCTTCAGGAAATCTTTACTGACTTTGTTGCTTACATCAAATCCTTCTATTACAATATCACAGTGTAATTTTCATGTTTGCAACTTTGCATTTGTTTCTGAGGTTGTTTAACTAATATCTGCCTCTGGCTCTAGTATATAAAACCTCAGGTTGGGGGAACTATCAATCATTTGCACTGGGCACAGTCCTGGCAATGGGGTAGTCAATAAATATTAGGATAAGTAAATGAATTAATTTTACGCATCCTTTTGAATACTTTTAGTGTTTAAAATTTCTCTCTATATGATGTTTTATTTCCTTGTGTGTGTGTTTTCTTTTAATAACTTTGAAGGTTTATACTTAGTTGTAATTACTCATTGTATATAACATAGGTAATGCTGTAATTTTGTGTAACCTCAAAGATAGTACCCATTGACTCCTTACTATGGGCTTTTGTAGCTCAGATTGTAAAGAATCTACCTGCAATGCCGGAGACCCGGGTTCAATCACTGGGTTGGAAAGAAGGAAATGGAGAAGGAAATGGCTCCTCACTATAGTAGAAATTAGTATACATGCTTTTTATCTCCCCCCCATTCTTTTCCACTTCATCACTCAATTTTATTTGATTTCTTAATTCTTAGTTCTTTTAATCATTAGCTCTATACTTTAAAATAATAATTATTCACCCTTAAAGTAATTTTGAATCCCTCCTACTGTGAAAGATAAATCAGAATATTTCAGTAGAAATATTTTTGTTTTTAATTTTTTTTTACTAATATAATTATTCTTTTTTAAAATATACTTTCCAGGTTTATTGATATATAACTGACATGTAACTAATTACTCTTTATAGTGTCATAGTTTTTAACATTTGTATTCTGTTCTTTAACCATAGTCTTCAGGATTCCCAGGACTGTTTAATATTAAACTTCATAATTTACTGTTACCATGTTATATGTGTTCATTTTTTGAATAGTGAAGTTTATTCTCTATTTTCTTCAGTAAGGCCTCATGAGAACTCTGTTTCCTAAGCTTTATATTTTTTCTGAAGTTTCTTTACTTTCTGCACATGAGGTTTGATAACCAGTTGGATTTGCCTTGATGTGACCCATGCTATATTCCACCCCCCCTGGTTTCTGAGAAGCCCTTTAGTCTGTAAATTCAATGCATCTTTTGTTTTGGAGAAGTTTTCTTTTGCTTTATTTTGAATAATTTCTATACTAAACATTATGAACTCTTTTTAAGAAACACTAATTTTTAATTTGTTGGATATTATTTTAATCTATATATATTTTTAATCTTTTAAACTCCATTCTTCTTTTTAGAATATTTAAGCTTCCACTTTTTTCTTCTGTTCAGTTCAGTTCAGTCGCTTAGTCATGTCCGACTCTTTGCGACCCCATGAACTGCATCATGCCAGGCCTTCCTGTCCATCACCAGCTCCCTGTCCATCACCAGCTCCCGGAGTTCACCCAAACTGGCGTCCATCGAGTCAGTGATGCCATCCAGCCATCTCATCCTCTGTTGTCCCCTTCTTCTGACCCCAATTTCTCCCAGCATCAGAGTGTTTTCCAACAAGTCTGTTAGTGATCCTCATTTCTGTCACACTTTCATTTTGTTATTTACTTCTTGAAATTTCCAGTTTATTTTTTGTCACTTCATATTTTCTGTCATTTATTTAATTTGACTCATATTTTCTAAATGTCATTTCAGAAAGAAGATATCTTTACATTTTCATTGAAAATTTGCTTATAATTTTCACTACTTCATGGCATAATCTTCTATTATGTGTTTGCTGTTTATCTTATGTCATTTTCCCTTTTCTTTCTTATTGAAGTATATTCACACAGGTCATCATTATTTTATAATAGAATCATTATGCTATGAAATATAATTTTATCATCATTAATCTATTAATTCACTAGATATTTGAAAGGATATCATGAAAGAGGAGGAGGTGGGGGTGATTGTGATATATGATAGAAGGCAATTGAGTTTTGGAATGTTGTTTTCAAAAAATACCTCTCAAGATAAATCCACACACTTATGGACACCTAATCTTTGACAAAGGAGGCAAGAATATACAATGGATTAAAGACAATCTCTTTAACAAGTGGTGCTGGGAAAACTGGTCAACCGCTTGTAAAAGAATGAAACTAGAACATTTTCTAACACCATACACAAAAATAAACTCAAAATAGATTAAAGATCTAAACATAAGACCAGAAACTATAAAACTTCTAGAGGAGAACATAGGCAAAACACTCTCCAACATAAATCACGGCAGAATCTTCTATGATCCACGTCCCAGAATACTGGAAATAAAAGCAAAAATAAACAAATAGGATCTAATTAAAATTAAAAGTTTCTGCACAACAAAGGAAACTGTAGGCAAGGTGAAAAGACAGCCTTTGGAATGGGAGAAAATAATAGCAAATGAAGCAAATGACAAACAACTAATCTCAAAAATATACAAGCAACTTATGCAGGTCAATGCCAGAAAAATAAATGACCCAATCAAGAAATGGGCCAAAGAACTAAATAGAAATTTCTCCAAAGAAGACATACAAATGGCTAACAAACACATGAAAAGATGCTCAACATCACTCATTATCAGAGAAATGCAAATCAAGACCACAATGAGGTACCATTTCACACTAGTCAGAATGGCTGCTACCCAAAAGTCTACAAGCAATAAATGCTGGAGAGGGTGTGGAGAAAAGGGAACCCTCTTACACTGTTGGTGAGAATGCAAACTAGTATAACCACTATGGAGAACAGTGTGGAGATTCCTTAAAAACCTGGAAATAGAACTGCCTTATGACCCAGCAATCCCACTGCTGGGCATACACACCAAGGAAACCAGAATTGAAGGAGACACGTGTACCCCAGTGTTCATGGCAGCACTGTTTATAATAGCCAGGACATGGAAGCAACCTAGATGTCCATCAGCAGATGAATGGATAAGAAAGCTGTGGTACATATACACAATGGAGTATTACTCAGCCATTTAAAAGAATACATTTGAATCAGTTCTAATGAGGTGGATCAAACTGGAGCCGATTATACAGAGTGAAGTGAGCCAGAAAGAAAAACACCAATACAGTATACTAACACATATATATGGAATTTAGAAAGATGGTAATGATAACCCTGTATGCGAGACAGCAAAAGAGACACAGATGTATAGAACAGTCTTTTGGACTCTGTGGGAGAGGGAGAGGGTGGGATGATTTGGGAGAATGGCATTGAAACATGTATACTATGATGTAAGAAATGAATCGCCAGTCTGTGTTCGATGCAGGATACAGGATGCTTGGGGCTGGTGCACTGGGATGACCCAGAGAGATGATATGGGGAGGGTGGTGGGAGGGAGATTCAGGATTGGGAACTCATGTACATCCACGGTGGATTCATGTCAATTTATGGCAAAACCAATACAATATTGTAAAGTAAAAAAAAATAATAATAATAAATAAAGAGCACAAAAAAATAAAATAAAAAATAAAAATAAATAAATAAATAAAGATGGAAAAAAATACTTCTCATTTGTTAGTATGACTCAAGCCTGGGCTGCTGGCATAACTACTGACACAGAGTGGAGTCATATTTGTTAATAAATATCACATATCTTATAATTTGTCTGTTTCTTCTCATTATGTAATGGCAATTGTCAGCTGTCTGGATGCTTTCCCCTACTCCTTGACATGCCATACACATGACCTAACTATTTCAAAGGTGCTGTATCTGTATCTTTCTCTTTAAGTTCCATTACCCCATCACTTTCTAATGTGAGGGTTCACACATTCTGATATTGCTGTTCAACGTGAAGATCACTGGTTTTATTCTCAACATAGCTACCTCTTTTTGAGACTACTGAACTTCCTGACTGATTCAAGATCTTTAGAGGCATGCATTTTCTTTTGGAGTTCATTCTTGTCCTATTTCAATGTTTATGGCATGTAGTTTTACTTTACATGTCATGCCTTGGAACTGTAGGTAGATTTCCTGGTTTTTGTAAGAATGGAGTTCACATTTATATTTCATCTCATTATTTAAAGAAAGAGAGGGAGAAGCATCTCAAGACTGGAATCTTAGACTGAAACTCTGAATTTATGTACATAATTGAGGTCGACCTACAGTTTTGTCTGTTATGCATGCCTGAAATTTGGATTCAAGATCCTGTGCTTCATGAATGTGTTGGGTAATATTGACTTTTCTATAATTTAAGAAAGAGAAGAAAAAATTGAGAAAGTCCTAAATTCATATATAGCTCAACCTTATAATATCTGTATAATATCAATAATTTTTCTGAGATTATGTGGTGACAATTATATCTACTCCACAATATGGTTCTGGGGCTTCAATAGAATATATGTTAAAGTATTTTTTTGAAGTCAATTTAAATTTCATTTCCTTATATATTCTCTTCACTTTCTTTTTCATGGACTATTGTGTGGTTTTATTTCTGTGTAATATTCTTCATACTTCTCAATATATTCTGTGTTTAAGTTGAATATTATTGTGATAATCAACATTTGAAAGGACAATTTAAAGTGTTATTCTGGAATTCAACTTTTATCATCATAAAGTAAATATTTAAAGTAGCTTTAAAAGATGGTCAGTACTTGTTTATCATAAGAAACCTGAATGTCTCATTTCTCATCATTAACAGCTTCTCTGCTTGGCTGCAGTGGGAAACCAAAACGACTGTAGGTGATAATTCCCAGATTTCTGCAGCACCACTTGGTCACTAACCCCTGGGGTTATAATTAGCTGTTGCTCTGACTGTTTATATAACTATTTTTGTGTGTCTGTAATGATACTGCATAGGATCTGGTTGATTGGGAGAACTATATCTATGTGAATTCTTTTTTTTTCCCACTGTTTTAAATTTCTGCTTTATTTATTTTATTTATGTCCATCTTTTTAAAAATATAAATGTATTTATTTTAATTGGAGGTTAATTACTTTACAATATTGTATTTGTTTCAGGATGGGGAACACATGTATGTGAATTCTTAATGATGCTGTTCTCTTAGTTCCCTTGACAAAACAGGTAGGTGGGAAGGCCAAAAGTAAAATCCATAGTGAGAAAATTACTGAGCCAAGGTTCTTGTTCCAGGAATGCAAAAACTGAGTTTTCCTCAGCTTGTGGTGATGTTAACCTTCTCTGTGGCAGTTTTTGGCTGGCACGAGAGAAGGAGAATGGATCAAGAATTAGGCTCATGAGGAAGACTCACGTGTATGCAGAGTTAGGGTATGAGTAAGAGGAAGTACACACCAACACTTCAAAGAATGATAATAAAGTTGTAGAAGAATACCATGGAAGACTCAATTTATTGTATGACTACAAGTTTCCCACCTGATTGTCCTCATTTTAAAATATTTAGTTTTTGGTCTCATGTGCTTTTCTTTCTGGCCTGTGGCTTATGGTCAGTCTTGACTGTCTGGTTGTACTGTCCAATGACCAGAAACCTTTTACACCTTTGTAACCTCCTTCTTCACTTGCCATTTCACTTCTCAGCCCTTTTCACCCTAATAGTTAAAGTGTTTTTTTCGGTTGATTTCAAGCTGCTGAGCATTGCTGGTGTGTGTTACAACAGAGTAGCTTATAAGTTCTCTGCAGTCTTTGTTATCCAGCCCCTAATGGGGACCTTTCATTAACTCTATCTTAAACAACTATCACATCTATTATATTATTCGTACCTTAATGAACCTATTTGATGTTTATAATGTGTACCTATGAAATACTAGGCTGAAATCACCCAGTTGAAAAGTAGAAACTTATGTCAGATGGTACCTCAGTTTTCTTATATTACTTCTCCTTTTATTACCCCCCTTTCTTCACCATCATAGCATTTCTCGACCCCCTCCTTTTGTTCTGTTTTCATGCTTTGTTCTTGATTCACTCTTGTGTTTTGACTTCTCTGGTTCACAGCCAATTGTCCTCCTATCTCCGTGACTGTTCTGCTTAGCTCATTGGCTCCTTTGCTTCCTTCACACTGTCAGTGTGATGTTCTACATGGTGGGATCTTTGCTTTATTTCCTTTTTATTTTTTTCCTCTATACTCTTTCCGTCAGAAAACTTACTCACTCTTATACGTTCGTTTATTACACTTACATGGATTACTATACAGTTATGTGTTGAATCTATGCTTCTTTCCATGTATCCTGTCTGATATTTCAACCTGGACATCTCACCGATAGCATTTCTCGACAGCCTCCTTTTGTTCTGCTTTCATCCTTTGTTCTTGATTCACTGTTGTGTTTTGGCTTCTCTGGCTCACAGCCGATTGTCCTCCTATCTCCATGACTGTTCTGCCTAGTTCATTGGCTCCTTTGCTTCCTTTCACACTGTCAGTGTGCCACATGAAACTGTCACTTGCTTAATGTAAATGTGATAATCTCTTTTCTCCATCATCACAAATTCCATGTCCAGCTATCTTCTTTTTATAAATGAATCCATGACTATTCTACTCATGCATACATCTTGGTGTCATCTTTGACTTTTCTCTCTTTCATGTTCACATCAACTTTTAATCAGTCACCAATTCCTTTGGGTTTTTACTTCCCAGTATTTCTGTCTTCTATATTATATTCTTATAGATAAAACTGTGTAGTCCTGATGTTTCTCCATGGCCTCCCTGATCTGTTTATTTCATCATTTTCTTAAGGGATTCCCTACCTCCATTGTTTTTTTTTTTTTTTAAAAACCTTTGATTGACCTATTCCAGTTATGGTTGGAGTATTTTCGCTAATGACTGACCTAATCATCAGTTCCTTGCTCCCAATCCTTCATTGTCTCTCTACACTTATTTAATAATACTTAAATAGATTAGTTCTCAGTGTTGGGCAGAAACCAATCTTTACCAGTTTTCTCCTCTTCTCCAAAGCAACATTTGTGCTGTAGACAAACTGCATGCTTCACTGTTAACTCAATGAATACCAAACTTACCTACTTTTAATGTTTTGTTGTTGTTGTTCAGTTGCTAAGTTGTGTTTGACTCTTGCCACCCTATGTACTGTCCTCTATTATCTCCCGGAGTTTGCTTAAATCCATGTCCATTGAGTTAGTGATGCTATCTAACCATCTAATTGTCTGCCACCCTCCTCTCCTTTTGACTTCAATCTTTCAGCATTAAGGTCTTTTTCAGTGAGTTACTTCTTTGAATCAGGTGATCAAAGTATTGGAGCTTCAACTTCAGCATCAGTCCTTCCAATGAATATTCAGGGTTGATTTCCTTTAGGATTGACTTGTTTGATCTTGCAATCCAATGGATCATCTTCTTTAAATGAAATTTTAGTTCCTATGTTTGTGTATTATGATATTTACCATCTCTAAAGGTATACACAAATGTCACATTTGCTGTGCTGCCTTTTCTCATCATTGTAGTTACTTTCCCCACTCTTCTCATATATTAGAGAATCTGTTCCATGTCTGTGACCTCATCACACAATGATGTGTATTTATGTACATGTTAGATAAGGATCGAACTTGTACAACATTGGCCTTTCTTGAGACCTGGCACATAGAAAGCAAATCCATTTAAATTAGCAAATAAATAAGTGAGAAATTAAGAATGATAATAAAACACAAGACTTTAGTCTTAAGTAAACATCTGACTTTATAATGTGCCTAAACAACCTATGTTTTCTCAAATTGCATAGTTAAATTGGCGGTCAAAACTAAAGAATTCAATATGCCTAACTCCGGGAGCTGGTGATGGACAGGGAGGCCTGGTGTGCTGCAATTCATGGGGATGCAAAGAGTCGGACACGACTGAGCGACTGAACTGAACTGAACTGAAATGGAAAAGGCAGTTTGGAGAATATTGTATTTTCCTGAAGAACTGGTACTGTATAGTTTGGCTTCCTTGCCTCACCTCAATACATATCTTCTCCTGGATGGACACAGCCTTTAGAAATCCCTCAAAACAACTGCCCTTCTCCTTTCTTCCTTCTTGACTCACTTTTATCCTTAAACATTAAAGAAATATCCAGTATTGTCTGAAGTGCAGGAAAAACTTAACTTTTTTGATGTGAGGAACTGAACTTTATGATTTGGATTATAGAGATGGCAGTAGTGAAAGGGTCACAGCCTAAGCAGAGCACTAAGCTTCTTCCTGCATCCCTCAGGCAGTCTTTGGTTAATATCTCTCCTGAAGAGTCTTATTTGGGAAATATACTTAAGTGATTGGGTACAAGTGTAGACATAAAAATTTATAAAAACAACGTCTAGGTTCAATACATTAGAATAATGAATGATTCAGATATTCGGGAATATTGTCAATCTTTGAAAGCCACGATGTAAATAGTCCTTACTATATAATATGTACTATTTATTGTGTCATACTGTGTGCTAGGTACTGAGGCAGGTATGTTTACATACATATATCATTTATTTCCCACAACACCCTGCAAGGGAGGTATTATTATCTCTTTGCTAATAATGACAAAACTGAAGCTCAGAGAGGTCAGATAACTTTGTCATTCTTACCCAGCAAGTGAGCAACTGAGTCTCAATGAAAAAAAGAAATCCTTTATTGTCATTTTGCACATCTTTTCTAATTTCCCCTCTATCCCATCTTTAAGATATTTTAAATATTTTAAATTTATTTGTTCTCCTTTCTCTCTATTGGTATGGAGATGAAATGTTAGCTAATCCCAATGAGAAATACGTTGTGAAGCCTTAGGTGCCTTCTCACTGGGAGACTACTCATCATGCTCCTATAAATTTTAAAATGAGACACTTTCCCTTAAGCATGTTGAAACTATTGAAAAAGATGGTGGAGAGAATCAAGAACAAACCAAAAAGAATAATAAAGATCATTGACCTGTAGTCATGGCTTTAATAAGGCTGTTGTTGTTAATATAATCTCACAGTTGAGCACTATTTGTTGACTTCTGTATGAATCTGGGTATATAATATGAGCTATATACACATGAATAATGGTAGGTAATATTAAAAGTCACCTTGGTATTATGTAATTCAAGGTATTTCTTTCTCTTTCTATTTAGCTTTCACTAATTCTTATAGAGTCAAATCAATATCTATACCCTGGGAGTGGCCTTCCCCACCTGCTCTTGCTGACACTAGTAATCTTCTATTATTGAATGTCTAAAACACATTCCAAATATTTATCTTCCTATTCACTTGACATGTGTTATATGCACATTAGACAGTATTTGTTATGTGTTCATGTTTTTTCAACTGTTTTCCCAGCTCTTTGATTTACAGGAGTTTGTAAAAAAAAAGTTCTTATGAACAAAATTGTCAATAATAGCTAGTATGTTTACATTATAGCTAGTGAGTTTAACTGACCTTTTTTAAGGATAATAAAATTTAGGATGAGCAAAAGAAAGGTCTCCTTAGAGACAACAACTTAAGTGTTTTACAGTTGTAATGACCAGTTGCATAACCAGGAAAAAAGACACATCAGTACAGAAATATATTCACAGTGAAAACCACTTTCCCAAATATAATTTTCTATTTTACTAGTCAAATAATCTTTAACTATGCACTCACTTTATATATTTTATTTATTATTACACTAATTATATAATTTAGTGTTAATAATGGACATTGTATGGAAATAGTGTTTTGTGGATTTTTATTTTGCTTGATTATTTTCTCCAGAGTCTATCTTTCTTGGAATAAGAGTCAAGAGCTCTAGGTTCTGGTCCCCCATTCTTCTAGTTGTGTGAACCTGGTTGGGGGTTTTTCATGTGATTGATAATCACCTTGGACAAAATGGCCCATGAATAATTCCATGAAAACTTTCCATCCACGCTGAGCACATATTCTTTTCCTCACCAAAGCTTTGAAGGTTTTTCAACTATTACTAAGCTTCTTGCCCCCATCCTGCCCCCACCATGTACATCCATTCCATCAGTCCTGTCCCCTGCTGATTCTCTCTGCCCTGATGAGCAGGATATAGTGGTTATTCCCTGCCCACTACTCCAGGCCTCAGGTTTATGGTAACACTGTGCACCTTGAAACTGTGGACCATTGGACTGGAATGTGATAGTATAGTCAGTGCATGTAGATGAGAGTAGAAGGACATTCATGCCAGTGGTGGTGACCCAGACATAGTGACAGCTTCTATCAGGTTTGCAGACTGGGGTGAATGAGGGCATCAGTCAGATGGCCCTTTGAATGAGAAAGTCTGGAGTTGTACCTCAAAAAATGGATATCAGTATAGCTGTTCTATTGCTTTTCATTAGGTCTGAAAATAATTAACATCTAGTAGGTGTTTTCAGGGAATACTTTCTACTACAGCGAGTGATTGAGATGGGTGTCTGGACACAGAAACACAACACTATTGTCTTGCTCACTCCACCTCACATATAAATACTATGTGTATTAAAGAATTAAATTCTGTGTCATGTTTTATATAGTATGCTGCTGCTGCTGCTGAGTCGCTTCAGTAGAGTCAGACTCTGTGCGACCCCATAGACAGCAGCCCACCAGGCTCCTCTGTCCCTGGGATTCTCCAGGCAAGAATACTGGAGTGGGTTGCCATTTCCTTCTCCTTATATATAGTATGATTTAAGATCAAAAAGAAATCTTATTTGCCCTCCTAAAATGTGACTTCTATTTGATATTCCTATGAGGCACTGATGAATTACAACTTAATATTGCAACTATTTCAAGTGCTGATCTCGGTACCTTCACATGTATGGAGAGAAAGCAAATGTTTTCAGAGATTTTTTACATCATCTGTGACTTTAGGAATATACCTTAGCAGAAACTGCAGAAATCCCTCAAATACACATTTATTAGACCTGGAGAAAGCCTTTCACACTTAGCAGCTGTAGGCTCCATTATGAAAGCCTTACTGAGTACTGAGTCCAGTTTAGATATTTGTAGCCATGAAAAATTATGTGGAAACTAGAGGCACCCAGAATAGCCATGAATATGATAAAATGTGATGGAAAACTGTGTTTGTTTTATTTACTAGAATCTGCATACTTCTGTCCTGTTGTACTTGCAGGGCCTTCAGTTTTACATATCCTAGTATTTTCTTAATCTACAGTCTATCCTAATTCAGTATCTATTCATGTCTTATGTCCCGTTCACTCCAGGTGACAACTGACCAGTCAATGTTTTCCTCTCATCACTACTTTTTGTAAATTGTGAGAAAAGTGGATTATGAGACATACATAAAAGCATGATGGGATATTTTGGAAATGTGGAATAATTAGTATCAGAAGAGATTTAAACAGCTGATGAAGTCATGGACACTTTTGTTCTTGTTTAATGTGTTAATTTAAGAGCAGAGCATTGAAGTGTAAGTATTGATGATGTTTGAAGTATGTTGTAGCCCACACTTTGTGATGATATACTGTTAATTATTATTATTTTTTTGTATATTTGATGAACTGGAGAATTACATACTTTTCATTCAATATAAGGACATTGAAAAATCAGAAATTATCATTTCCGTAATCAGACTTTCCTCTTCATTTTCATATTTATCAATATTTCAGTGGCAGCCCTGTTGGCTGGATCGATGGATGGAGGGAATCACTCGGTGGTATCTGAGTTTGTGTTTCTGGGACTCACTCATTCATGGGAGTTCCAGCTGCTCCTTCTGGTGTTCTCCTCTGTGCTCTATGTGGCAAGCATGACTGGAAACATCCTCATTGTGTTTTCTGTGACCACTGATCCTCACTTACATTCCCCCATGTACTTCCTACTGGCCAGCCTCTCCTTCATTGACTTGGGAGCCTGCTCTGTCACTTCTCCCAAGATGATCTATGACCTTTTCAGAAAGCGTAAGGTCATTTCCATTGGAGGCTGCATTGCTCAGATCTTCTTCATCCATGTCATCGGTGGGGTGGAGATGGTGCTGCTCATAGCCATGGCCTTTGACAGATATGTTGCCATATGTAAGCCTCTCCACTATCTGAGCATCATGAGCCCAAGGATGTGCATTTTGTTTCTGGCTGCTGCCTGGGCCCTTGGTGTCAGCCACTCACTGTTCCAGCTAGCATTTATTGTGAATTTGCCCTTCTGTGGTCCTAATGTACTGGACAGCTTTTACTGTGATCTCCCTCGGCTCCTCAGGCTGGCCTGTACAGATACTTACAGACTTCAGTTCATGGTCACTGTGAATAGTGGGTTTATCTGTGTTAGTTCCTTCTTTATACTCCTCGTCTCCTATATCTTCATCCTGGTAACTGTTTGGAAACGCTCCTTGGG
>NW_024070382.1:0-13936 GCF_014754425.2 Oryx dammah
GTGGTTATTTTGTTCTTTGGTCCAACCATGTTTGTCTATACATGGCCGCACCCCAATTCCCAAATGGACAAGTTTCTTGCTCTTTCTGATGCTGTTCTCACTCCTTTTTTAAATCCAGTCATCTACACATTCAGGAACAAAGAGATGAAGGTAGCAATGAAGAGAGCTTTCAGGCCATTCGTGATTTTTAAGAAGATTTCATAAATGATATTAAAAGGATTTTATCCTGATCATTATGTTGCCTGTATCTGGTATTATGAAATTAGCTCTTTCTAATTCATTAGCTCATAAGTAGAGTATTACCACACTCTATAAGTTGCTTCGCTTCCCTAAAAAGAATAAACATTTAGACAAATAAAACCTTAATTCAAAATTTATGTTTATTTATATGGGATTACACACATCTGTTCTAATTATAATCATTTCTTTCTAGCTAGTTTCTTTACTTCTCTTTTCTTTCTAGATTTTAAACTGATAATTGTTTCAATTTGTCCATATATTTACTCATAATCTGCATCTTGAAGTAAACAAGATGCTAATTATTCCATTGATAATCTCCACATTTACCAAGAATGGGTCTTTTTCTCATTCCTTTGGTGAGTTGGAAAATACATTTCATTCAAGTCCTTCAGGTTTATTATATGAATTATCTCTTTGTAACTTTGAGGATATAGATATCTTCTTCAGCAGGAAAATTTTCTGTTCAGATTCTCCCTCAACAAGTTGCAAAGTATCTGATTTCAGACTAAGGAAATACCAGTCTCTCTGGCCTCATTGTCTTCTGCCTCTTTTCTCACTACTCTTTCTCTTAATTACCAGTATTTTTTATTGGTGACATAAACCCTGTTGGGAAGATTTATGAAGCCTAAACAAATGACACTACTGGTTTCCTACTGTTCACATATAGGTATATTCATGAACCAATTATTCATTCTTTTATCTGTCTCCTAAAACTATTCATTTCTCTTTATATATGGCATTGTATTTATTCTGTATCTGGAATTGTTTCTAAGAATACACTGAAGCACCCCAAGATGTATGGCCTGGAGGAGATATAATTAGAGAGAGATATGAATCAAATATTTTCAATGCAAATTTATAGAACTTTTTGTAATGCACTGTAAAAAATCCAACATGAGTTTCCAGTGCTTGCCAAATGTCATAAGTCCAGTATAGCCTATTTTTTCCATTTGTGTGCTGTGTGCTAAGTCACTCAGTTGTGCCCAGCTCTTTGTGACCCCATGGACTGTTTAGCCCACCAGGCTCCTCTGTCCATGGGATTCTTCAGGCAAGAATACTGGAGTGGATTGCCATGCCCTCCTCCAGGGGATCTTCCTGACCCAGGGATGGAACCCACGTTTCTTAAGTCTCCTGCATTGGCAGACAGGTTCTTTACCACTAGAACCACAAGGGAAGCCCCAACAACCAGTCCAGATTCCTTTAAACCTACTCTATACACAGGGATCCAAGTGATAGTCATAAATATCTAGTCTGTTCATATCACCCTCCTTGGAGGAAGATTTTAAATTTTCCTTGTCTTCTCATTCTCCTAGAAACAGTATCCCCCTACTTATCTCAGCCTTATCCTGTATAAATCTCCCCTCATTTTCTCTCAGTGTAGTTCCAGGTTTCACTCCCAGAGCCCTCTCTGGCCTCAAGGGGAAGCACAGATTGTTCCCCTTTCAGAGAATCTTTTGTCTTCCATTCTTAGTTAACATCTATTTATCATTTAGATTTTAGCTCCAGTTGCTTCTTCAGGAAATCTTTACTGACTTTGTTGCTTACATCAAATCCTTCTATTACAATATCACAGTGTAATTTTCATGTTTGCAACTTTGCATTTGTTTCTGAGGTTGTTTAACTAATATCTGCCTCTGGCTCTAGTATATAAAACCTCAGGTTGGGGGAACTATCAATCATTTGCACTGGGCACAGTCCTGGCAATGGGGTAGTCAATAAATATTAGGATAAGTAAATGAATTAATTTTACGCATCCTTTTGAATACTTTTAGTGTTTAAAATTTCTCTCTATATGATGTTTTATTTCCTTGTGTGTGTGTTTTCTTTTAATAACTTTGAAGGTTTATACTTAGTTGTAATTACTCATTGTATATAACATAGGTAATGCTGTAATTTTGTGTAACCTCAAAGATAGTACCCATTGACTCCTTACTATGGGCTTTTGTAGCTCAGATTGTAAAGAATCTACCTGCAATGCCGGAGACCCGGGTTCAATCACTGGGTTGGAAAGAAGGAAATGGAGAAGGAAATGGCTCCTCACTATAGTAGAAATTAGTATACATGCTTTTTATCTCCCCCCCATTCTTTTCCACTTCATCACTCAATTTTATTTGATTTCTTAATTCTTAGTTCTTTTAATCATTAGCTCTATACTTTAAAATAATAATTATTCACCCTTAAAGTAATTTTGAATCCCTCCTACTGTGAAAGATAAATCAGAATATTTCAGTAGAAATATTTTTGTTTTTAATTTTTTTTTACTAATATAATTATTCTTTTTTAAAATATACTTTCCAGGTTTATTGATATATAACTGACATGTAACTAATTACTCTTTATAGTGTCATAGTTTTTAACATTTGTATTCTGTTCTTTAACCATAGTCTTCAGGATTCCCAGGACTGTTTAATATTAAACTTCATAATTTACTGTTACCATGTTATATGTGTTCATTTTTTGAATAGTGAAGTTTATTCTCTATTTTCTTCAGTAAGGCCTCATGAGAACTCTGTTTCCTAAGCTTTATATTTTTTCTGAAGTTTCTTTACTTTCTGCACATGAGGTTTGATAACCAGTTGGATTTGCCTTGATGTGACCCATGCTATATTCCACCCCCCCTGGTTTCTGAGAAGCCCTTTAGTCTGTAAATTCAATGCATCTTTTGTTTTGGAGAAGTTTTCTTTTGCTTTATTTTGAATAATTTCTATACTAAACATTATGAACTCTTTTTAAGAAACACTAATTTTTAATTTGTTGGATATTATTTTAATCTATATATATTTTTAATCTTTTAAACTCCATTCTTCTTTTTAGAATATTTAAGCTTCCACTTTTTTCTTCTGTTCAGTTCAGTTCAGTCGCTTAGTCATGTCCGACTCTTTGCGACCCCATGAACTGCATCATGCCAGGCCTTCCTGTCCATCACCAGCTCCCTGTCCATCACCAGCTCCCGGAGTTCACCCAAACTGGCGTCCATCGAGTCAGTGATGCCATCCAGCCATCTCATCCTCTGTTGTCCCCTTCTTCTGACCCCAATTTCTCCCAGCATCAGAGTGTTTTCCAACAAGTCTGTTAGTGATCCTCATTTCTGTCACACTTTCATTTTGTTATTTACTTCTTGAAATTTCCAGTTTATTTTTTGTCACTTCATATTTTCTGTCATTTATTTAATTTGACTCATATTTTCTAAATGTCATTTCAGAAAGAAGATATCTTTACATTTTCATTGAAAATTTGCTTATAATTTTCACTACTTCATGGCATAATCTTCTATTATGTGTTTGCTGTTTATCTTATGTCATTTTCCCTTTTCTTTCTTATTGAAGTATATTCACACAGGTCATCATTATTTTATAATAGAATCATTATGCTATGAAATATAATTTTATCATCATTAATCTATTAATTCACTAGATATTTGAAAGGATATCATGAAAGAGGAGGAGGTGGGGGTGATTGTGATATATGATAGAAGGCAATTGAGTTTTGGAATGTTGTTTTCAAAAAATACCTCTCAAGATAAATCCACACACTTATGGACACCTAATCTTTGACAAAGGAGGCAAGAATATACAATGGATTAAAGACAATCTCTTTAACAAGTGGTGCTGGGAAAACTGGTCAACCGCTTGTAAAAGAATGAAACTAGAACATTTTCTAACACCATACACAAAAATAAACTCAAAATAGATTAAAGATCTAAACATAAGACCAGAAACTATAAAACTTCTAGAGGAGAACATAGGCAAAACACTCTCCAACATAAATCACGGCAGAATCTTCTATGATCCACGTCCCAGAATACTGGAAATAAAAGCAAAAATAAACAAATAGGATCTAATTAAAATTAAAAGTTTCTGCACAACAAAGGAAACTGTAGGCAAGGTGAAAAGACAGCCTTTGGAATGGGAGAAAATAATAGCAAATGAAGCAAATGACAAACAACTAATCTCAAAAATATACAAGCAACTTATGCAGGTCAATGCCAGAAAAATAAATGACCCAATCAAGAAATGGGCCAAAGAACTAAATAGAAATTTCTCCAAAGAAGACATACAAATGGCTAACAAACACATGAAAAGATGCTCAACATCACTCATTATCAGAGAAATGCAAATCAAGACCACAATGAGGTACCATTTCACACTAGTCAGAATGGCTGCTACCCAAAAGTCTACAAGCAATAAATGCTGGAGAGGGTGTGGAGAAAAGGGAACCCTCTTACACTGTTGGTGAGAATGCAAACTAGTATAACCACTATGGAGAACAGTGTGGAGATTCCTTAAAAACCTGGAAATAGAACTGCCTTATGACCCAGCAATCCCACTGCTGGGCATACACACCAAGGAAACCAGAATTGAAGGAGACACGTGTACCCCAGTGTTCATGGCAGCACTGTTTATAATAGCCAGGACATGGAAGCAACCTAGATGTCCATCAGCAGATGAATGGATAAGAAAGCTGTGGTACATATACACAATGGAGTATTACTCAGACATTTAAAAGAATACATTTGAATCAGTTCTAATGAGGTGGATCAAACTGGAGCCGATTATACAGAGTGAAGTGAGCCAGAAAGAAAAACACCAATACAGTATACTAACACATATATATGGAATTTAGAAAGATGGTAATGATAACCCTGTATGCGAGACAGCAAAAGAGACACAGATGTATAGAACAGTCTTTTGGACTCTGTGGGAGAGGGAGAGGGTGGGATGATTTGGGAGAATGGCATTGAAACATGTATACTATGATGTAAGAAATGAATCGCCAGTCTGTGTTCGATGCAGGATACAGGATGCTTGGGGCTGGTGCACTGGGATGACCCAGAGAGATGATATGGGGAGGGTGGTGGGAGGGAGATTCAGGATTGGGAACTCATGTACATCCACGGTGGATTCATGTCAATTTATGGCAAAACCAATACAATATTGTAAAGTAAAAAAAAATAATAATAATAAATAAAGAGCACAAAAAATAAAATAAAAAATAAAAATAAATAAATAAATAAAGATGGAAAAAAATACTTCTCATTTGTTAGTATGACTCAAGCCTGGGCTGCTGGCATAACTACTGACACAGAGTGGAGTCATATTTGTTAATAAATATCACATATCTTATAATTTGTCTGTTTCTTCTCATTATGTAATGGCAATTGTCAGCTGTCTGGATGCTTTCCCCTACTCCTTGACATGCCATACACATGACCTAACTATTTCAAAGGTGCTGTATCTGTATCTTTCTCTTTAAGTTCCATTACCCCATCACTTTCTAATGTGAGGGTTCACACATTCTGATATTGCTGTTCAACGTGAAGATCACTGGTTTTATTCTCAACATAGCTACCTCTTTTTGAGACTACTGAACTTCCTGACTGATTCAAGATCTTTAGAGGCATGCATTTTCTTTTGGAGTTCATTCTTGTCCTATTTCAATGTTTATGGCATGTAGTTTTACTTTACATGTCATGCCTTGGAACTGTAGGTAGATTTCCTGGTTTTTGTAAGAATGGAGTTCACATTTATATTTCATCTCATTATTTAAAGAAAGAGAGGGAGAAGCATCTCAAGACTGGAATCTTAGACTGAAACTCTGAATTTATGTACATAATTGAGGTCGACCTACAGTTTTGTCTGTTATGCATGCCTGAAATTTGGATTCAAGATCCTGTGCTTCATGAATGTGTTGGGTAATATTGACTTTTCTATAATTTAAGAAAGAGAAGAAAAAATTGAGAAAGTCCTAAATTCATATATAGCTCAACCTTATAATATCTGTATAATATCAATAATTTTTCTGAGATTATGTGGTGACAATTATATCTACTCCACAATATGGTTCTGGGGCTTCAATAGAATATATGTTAAAGTATTTTTTTGAAGTCAATTTAAATTTCATTTCCTTATATATTCTCTTCACTTTCTTTTTCATGGACTATTGTGTGGTTTTATTTCTGTGTAATATTCTTCATACTTCTCAATATATTCTGTGTTTAAGTTGAATATTATTGTGATAATCAACATTTGAAAGGACAATTTAAAGTGTTATTCTGGAATTCAACTTTTATCATCATAAAGTAAATATTTAAAGTAGCTTTAAAAGATGGTCAGTACTTGTTTATCATAAGAAACCTGAATGTCTCATTTCTCATCATTAACAGCTTCTCTGCTTGGCTGCAGTGGGAAACCAAAACGACTGTAGGTGATAATTCCCAGATTTCTGCAGCACCACTTGGTCACTAACCCCTGGGGTTATAATTAGCTGTTGCTCTGACTGTTTATATAACTATTTTTGTGTGTCTGTAATGATACTGCATAGGATCTGGTTGATTGGGAGAACTATATCTATGTGAATTCTTTTTTTTTCCCACTGTTTTAAATTTCTGCTTTATTTATTTTATTTATGTCCATCTTTTTAAAAATATAAATGTATTTATTTTAATTGGAGGTTAATTACTTTACAATATTGTATTTGTTTCAGGATGGGGAACACATGTATGTGAATTCTTAATGATGCTGTTCTCTTAGTTCCCTTGACAAAACAGGTAGGTGGGAAGGCCAAAAGTAAAATCCATAGTGAGAAAATTACTGAGCCAAGGTTCTTGTTCCAGGAATGCAAAAACTGAGTTTTCCTCAGCTTGTGGTGATGTTAACCTTCTCTGTGGCAGTTTTTGGCTGGCACGAGAGAAGGAGAATGGATCAAGAATTAGGCTCATGAGGAAGACTCACGTGTATGCAGAGTTAGGGTATGAGTAAGAGGAAGTACACACCAACACTTCAAAGAATGATAATAAAGTTGTAGAAGAATACCATGGAAGACTCAATTTATTGTATGACTACAAGTTTCCCACCTGATTGTCCTCATTTTAAAATATTTAGTTTTTGGTCTCATGTGCTTTTCTTTCTGGCCTGTGGCTTATGGTCAGTCTTGACTGTCTGGTTGTACTGTCCAATGACCAGAAACCTTTTACACCTTTGTAACCTCCTTCTTCACTTGCCATTTCACTTCTCAGCCCTTTTCACCCTAATAGTTAAAGTGTTTTTTTCGGTTGATTTCAAGCTGCTGAGCATTGCTGGTGTGTGTTACAACAGAGTAGCTTATAAGTTCTCTGCAGTCTTTGTTATCCAGCCCCTAATGGGGACCTTTCATTAACTCTATCTTAAACAACTATCACATCTATTATATTATTCGTACCTTAATGAACCTATTTGATGTTTATAATGTGTACCTATGAAATACTAGGCTGAAATCACCCAGTTGAAAAGTAGAAACTTATGTCAGATGGTACCTCAGTTTTCTTATATTACTTCTCCTTTTATTACCCCCCTTTCTTCACCATCATAGCATTTCTCGACCCCCTCCTTTTGTTCTGTTTTCATGCTTTGTTCTTGATTCACTCTTGTGTTTTGACTTCTCTGGTTCACAGCCAATTGTCCTCCTATCTCCGTGACTGTTCTGCTTAGCTCATTGGCTCCTTTGCTTCCTTCACACTGTCAGTGTGATGTTCTACATGGTGGGATCTTTGCTTTATTTCCTTTTTATTTTTTTCCTCTATACTCTTTCCGTCAGAAAACTTACTCACTCTTATACGTTCGTTTATTACACTTACATGGATTACTATACAGTTATGTGTTGAATCTATGCTTCTTTCCATGTATCCTGTCTGATATTTCAACCTGGACATCTCACCGATAGCATTTCTCGACAGCCTCCTTTTGTTCTGCTTTCATCCTTTGTTCTTGATTCACTGTTGTGTTTTGGCTTCTCTGGCTCACAGCCGATTGTCCTCCTATCTCCATGACTGTTCTGCCTAGTTCATTGGCTCCTTTGCTTCCTTTCACACTGTCAGTGTGCCACATGAAACTGTCACTTGCTTAATGTAAATGTGATAATCTCTTTTCTCCATCATCACAAATTCCATGTCCAGCTATCTTCTTTTTATAAATGAATCCATGACTATTCTACTCATGCATACATCTTGGTGTCATCTTTGACTTTTCTCTCTTTCATGTTCACATCAACTTTTAATCAGTCACCAATTCCTTTGGGTTTTTACTTCCCAGTATTTCTGTCTTCTATATTATATTCTTATAGATAAAACTGTGTAGTCCTGATGTTTCTCCATGGCCTCCCTGATCTGTTTATTTCATCATTTTCTTAAGGGATTCCCTACCTCCATTGTTTTTTTTTTTTTTTAAAAACCTTTGATTGACCTATTCCAGTTATGGTTGGAGTATTTTCGCTAATGACTGACCTAATCATCAGTTCCTTGCTCCCAATCCTTCATTGTCTCTCTACACTTATTTAATAATACTTAAATAGATTAGTTCTCAGTGTTGGGCAGAAACCAATCTTTACCAGTTTTCTCCTCTTCTCCAAAGCAACATTTGTGCTGTAGACAAACTGCATGCTTCACTGTTAACTCAATGAATACCAAACTTACCTACTTTTAATGTTTTGTTGTTGTTGTTCAGTTGCTAAGTTGTGTTTGACTCTTGCCACCCTATGTACTGTCCTCTATTATCTCCCGGAGTTTGCTTAAATCCATGTCCATTGAGTTAGTGATGCTATCTAACCATCTAATTGTCTGCCACCCTCCTCTCCTTTTGACTTCAATCTTTCAGCATTAAGGTCTTTTTCAGTGAGTTACTTCTTTGAATCAGGTGATCAAAGTATTGGAGCTTCAACTTCAGCATCAGTCCTTCCAATGAATATTCAGGGTTGATTTCCTTTAGGATTGACTTGTTTGATCTTGCAATCCAATGGATCATCTTCTTTAAATGAAATTTTAGTTCCTATGTTTGTGTATTATGATATTTACCATCTCTAAAGGTATACACAAATGTCACATTTGCTGTGCTGCCTTTTCTCATCATTGTAGTTACTTTCCCCACTCTTCTCATATATTAGAGAATCTGTTCCATGTCTGTGACCTCATCACACAATGATGTGTATTTATGTACATGTTAGATAAGGATCGAACTTGTACAACATTGGCCTTTCTTGAGACCTGGCACATAGAAAGCAAATCCATTTAAATTAGCAAATAAATAAGTGAGAAATTAAGAATGATAATAAAACACAAGACTTTAGTCTTAAGTAAACATCTGACTTTATAATGTGCCTAAACAACCTATGTTTTCTCAAATTGCATAGTTAAATTGGCGGTCAAAACTAAAGAATTCAATATGCCTAACTCCGGGAGCTGGTGATGGACAGGGAGGCCTGGTGTGCTGCAATTCATGGGGATGCAAAGAGTCGGACACGACTGAGCGACTGAACTGAACTGAACTGAAATGGAAAAGGCAGTTTGGAGAATATTGTATTTTCCTGAAGAACTGGTACTGTATAGTTTGGCTTCCTTGCCTCACCTCAATACATATCTTCTCCTGGATGGACACAGCCTTTAGAAATCCCTCAAAACAACTGCCCTTCTCCTTTCTTCCTTCTTGACTCACTTTTATCCTTAAACATTAAAGAAATATCCAGTATTGTCTGAAGTGCAGGAAAAACTTAACTTTTTTGATGTGAGGAACTGAACTTTATGATTTGGATTATAGAGATGGCAGTAGTGAAAGGGTCACAGCCTAAGCAGAGCACTAAGCTTCTTCCTGCATCCCTCAGGCAGTCTTTGGTTAATATCTCTCCTGAAGAGTCTTATTTGGGAAATATACTTAAGTGATTGGGTACAAGTGTAGACATAAAAATTTATAAAAACAACGTCTAGGTTCAATACATTAGAATAATGAATGATTCAGATATTCGGGAATATTGTCAATCTTTGAAAGCCACGATGTAAATAGTCCTTACTATATAATATGTACTATTTATTGTGTCATACTGTGTGCTAGGTACTGAGGCAGGTATGTTTACATACATATATCATTTATTTCCCACAACACCCTGCAAGGGAGGTATTATTATCTCTTTGCTAATAATGACAAAACTGAAGCTCAGAGAGGTCAGATAACTTTGTCATTCTTACCCAGCAAGTGAGCAACTGAGTCTCAATGAAAAAAAGAAATCCTTTATTGTCATTTTGCACATCTTTTCTAATTTCCCCTCTATCCCATCTTTAAGATATTTTAAATATTTTAAATTTATTTGTTCTCCTTTCTCTCTATTGGTATGGAGATGAAATGTTAGCTAATCCCAATGAGAAATACGTTGTGAAGCCTTAGGTGCCTTCTCACTGGGAGACTACTCATCATGCTCCTATAAATTTTAAAATGAGACACTTTCCCTTAAGCATGTTGAAACTATTGAAAAAGATGGTGGAGAGAATCAAGAACAAACCAAAAAGAATAATAAAGATCATTGACCTGTAGTCATGGCTTTAATAAGGCTGTTGTTGTTAATATAATCTCACAGTTGAGCACTATTTGTTGACTTCTGTATGAATCTGGGTATATAATATGAGCTATATACACATGAATAATGGTAGGTAATATTAAAAGTCACCTTGGTATTATGTAATTCAAGGTATTTCTTTCTCTTTCTATTTAGCTTTCACTAATTCTTATAGAGTCAAATCAATATCTATACCCTGGGAGTGGCCTTCCCCACCTGCTCTTGCTGACACTAGTAATCTTCTATTATTGAATGTCTAAAACACATTCCAAATATTTATCTTCCTATTCACTTGACATGTGTTATATGCACATTAGACAGTATTTGTTATGTGTTCATGTTTTTTCAACTGTTTTCCCAGCTCTTTGATTTACAGGAGTTTGTAAAAAAAAAGTTCTTATGAACAAAATTGTCAATAATAGCTAGTATGTTTACATTATAGCTAGTGAGTTTAACTGACCTTTTTTAAGGATAATAAAATTTAGGATGAGCAAAAGAAAGGTCTCCTTAGAGACAACAACTTAAGTGTTTTACAGTTGTAATGACCAGTTGCATAACCAGGAAAAAAGACACATCAGTACAGAAATATATTCACAGTGAAAACCACTTTCCCAAATATAATTTTCTATTTTACTAGTCAAATAATCTTTAACTATGCACTCACTTTATATATTTTATTTATTATTACACTAATTATATAATTTAGTGTTAATAATGGACATTGTATGGAAATAGTGTTTTGTGGATTTTTATTTTGCTTGATTATTTTCTCCAGAGTCTATCTTTCTTGGAATAAGAGTCAAGAGCTCTAGGTTCTGGTCCCCCATTCTTCTAGTTGTGTGAACCTGGTTGGGGGTTTTTCATGTGATTGATAATCACCTTGGACAAAATGGCCCATGAATAATTCCATGAAAACTTTCCATCCACGCTGAGCACATATTCTTTTCCTCACCAAAGCTTTGAAGGTTTTTCAACTATTACTAAGCTTCTTGCCCCCATCCTGCCCCCACCATGTACATCCATTCCATCAGTCCTGTCCCCTGCTGATTCTCTCTGCTCTGATGAGCAGGATATAGTGGTTATTCCCTGCCCACTACTCCAGGCCTCAGGTTTATGGTAACACTGTGCACCTTGAAACTGTGGACCATTGGACTGGAATGTGATAGTATAGTCAGTGCATGTAGATGAGAGTAGAAGGACATTCATGCCAGTGGTGGTGACCCAGACATAGTGACAGCTTCTATCAGGTTTGCAGACTGGGGTGAATGAGGGCATCAGTCAGATGGCCCTTTGAATGAGAAAGTCTGGAGTTGTACCTCAAAAAATGGATATCAGTATAGCTGTTCTATTGCTTTTCATTAGGTCTGAAAATAATTAACATCTAGTAGGTGTTTTCAGGGAATACTTTCTACTACAGCGAGTGATTGAGATGGGTGTCTGGACACAGAAACACAACACTATTGTCTTGCTCACTCCACCTCACATATAAATACTATGTGTATTAAAGAATTAAATTCTGTGTCATGTTTTATATAGTATGCTGCTGCTGCTGCTGAGTCGCTTCAGTAGAGTCAGACTCTGTGCGACCCCATAGACAGCAGCCCACCAGGCTCCTCTGTCCCTGGGATTCTCCAGGCAAGAATACTGGAGTGGGTTGCCATTTCCTTCTCCTTATATATAGTATGATTTAAGATCAAAAAGAAATCTTATTTGCCCTCCTAAAATGTGACTTCTATTTGATATTCCTATGAGGCACTGATGAATTACAACTTAATATTGCAACTATTTCAAGTGCTGATCTCGGTACCTTCACATGTATGGAGAGAAAGCAAATGTTTTCAGAGATTTTTTACATCATCTGTGACTTTAGGAATATACCTTAGCAGAAACTGCAGAAATCCCTCAAATACACATTTATTAGACCTGGAGAAAGCCTTTCACACTTAGCAGCTGTAGGCTCCATTATGAAAGCCTTACTGAGTACTGAGTCCAGTTTAGATATTTGTAGCCATGAAAAATTATGTGGAAACTAGAGGCACCCAGAATAGCCATGAATATGATAAAATGTGATGGAAAACTGTGTTTGTTTTATTTACTAGAATCTGCATACTTCTGTCCTGTTGTACTTGCAGGGCCTTCAGTTTTACATATCCTAGTATTTTCTTAATCTACAGTCTATCCTAATTCAGTATCTATTCATGTCTTATGTCCCGTTCACTCCAGGTGACAACTGACCAGTCAATGTTTTCCTCTCATCACTACTTTTTGTAAATTGTGAGAAAAGTGGATTATGAGACATACATAAAAGCATGATGGGATATTTTGGAAATGTGGAATAATTAGTATCAGAAGAGATTTAAACAGCTGATGAAGTCATGGACACTTTTGTTCTTGTTTAATGTGTTAATTTAAGAGCAGAGCATTGAAGTGTAAGTATTGATGATGTTTGAAGTATGTTGTAGCCCACACTTTGTGATGATATACTGTTAATTATTATTATTTTTTTGTATATTTGATGAACTGGAGAATTACATACTTTTCATTCAATATAAGGACATTGAAAAATCAGAAATTATCATTTCCGTAATCAGACTTTCCTCTTCATTTTCATATTTATCAATATTTCAGTGGCAGCCCTGTTGGCTGGATCGATGGATGGAGGGAATCACTCGGTGGTATCTGAGTTTGTGTTTCTGGGACTCACTCATTCATGGGAGTTCCAGCTGCTCCTTCTGGTGTTCTCCTCTGTGCTCTATGTGGCAAGCATGACTGGAAACATCCTCATTGTGTTTTCTGTGACCACTGATCCTCACTTACATTCCCCCATGTACTTCCTACTGGCCAGCCTCTCCTTCATTGACTTGGGAGCCTGCTCTGTCACTTCTCCCAAGATGATCTATGACCTTTTCAGAAAGCGTAAGGTCATTTCCATTGGAGGCTGCATTGCTCAGATCTTCTTCATCCATGTCATCGGTGGGGTGGAGATGGTGCTGCTCATAGCCATGGCCTTTGACAGATATGTTGCCATATGTAAGCCTCTCCACTATCTGAGCATCATGAGCCCAAGGATGTGCATTTTGTTTCTGGCTGCTGCCTGGGCCCTTGGTGTCAGCCACTCACTGTTCCAGCTAGCATTTATTGTGAATTTGCCCTTCTGTGGTCCTAATGTACTGGACAGCTTTTACTGTGATCTCCCTCGGCTCCTCAGGCTGGCCTGTACAGATACTTACAGACTTCAGTTCATGGTCACTGTGAATAGTGGGTTTATCTGTGTTAGTTCCTTCTTTATACTCCTCGTCTCCTATATCTTCATCCTGGTAACTGTTTGGAAACGCTCCTTGGG
>NW_024070383.1:0-13933 GCF_014754425.2 Oryx dammah
AGAAAGAAAGAAAGAAAGAAAGAAAGAAAGAAAGAAAGAAAGAAAGAGAAAGAAAGAAAGAATGAATGAATGGAAGGAAGGAAGGAAGGAAGGAAGGAAGAAAAAAAAGGAAGGAAGAAAGAAAAGAAGGAAGAAAGAAAAGAAGAAGAAGAAAGAAATAATTGTAAGTGGTGATGGACAGTTTGTCGCCCCTGAATATCTGGGGGATATTCACCTGAGGATCATCTGTAACTGCTGGGACCCACCAACCCATGTCACCTGCATCCATCCTGCTGTTGAATTCAACTAGTCATGTCCTGTAAAAACATCTTAATTCCTGCTAACCAAATACTAGTAAGCTAAAATAGGCCATCAACATTTGTTTACTGTTTGTTTCCCACATTGACAATAGTCCATCATTTTATGCAGGGGGAGGTCATACACATATAAACATGATCTTCGCCCCCAGAAGACCCCCTGGCTTCCCATCAGGAAGGAGAGAGGCCAGGTTCTGTGTTCTGGTGAAACAGGCCTCTCCTCCCCACATCCCTCCACTCGCCACCTCTGCCTTTGGGACTGACTGCCTTGTCTCTCCCCAGGTTCCTGAAGACACCTCTGGAGACCCTGTCAATCGCCAACTGCCTGATTTTGGAGTGAGACCTGATGTACCTGCCGCAGTGCCCAAGCGTCAGCCTGCTGAAGGACCTGGGTCTCGGCAGGGTCAACCTGACCAGCCTCAGTTTGGAGCCCCTGTAGGTCCTTAACAAGAGGACCTCGGCCACCCTGCAGGACCTGGACCTAGGCAAGTGTGGCATCATGGACTCCCAGTTCAGGGCCCTCCTGCCCTCCTTGAGCCACTGCTCCCAGCTCACCACCTTCAGCTTCTGCAGCAACCCCATCTGCATGGCCATGCTGGAGAGCCTGCTGCACCACACTGTGGGGCTGAGCAAGCTGAGCCACGTGCTGTATCCTGCACCCCTGGAGAGCTATGAGTATGTCCACAGCACCCTGCACCTGGGCCTCCTGTCTCAGCTGCATGCCTGGCTCAAGCACCTTCTGTGCAAGTCTGGGATGCCCAGCATGGTCTGGTTCAACACCAACCCCAGTCCACACTGCAGTGACCAGATCTTCTAAGACATTGAGCTGATCCTGTGCCCCTGCTACATGCCTGCCTAGCCCAACTGATGAGTTGCAGGCTTTGTCCTCGGCACTGGGACACTGCCATCTAGACTTCAGTGCATCTTCAGAGCACAAACCACAGTTTCAGACAATTGTTCAGTGCATGTGGGAAAAGGAATGGTGATTTAGAGTAGGCTGGGGAAGAGGGGTGCCGGGGTCCAGCCCCCACAGTATTCAGGGAAACCCGAAGGAGAAACAGCGTTGATGAATGAATGAATGAATGAGAGAGAGAGAGAGGAATAGAGGAGAGAAAGAGGCTGATATCCCTTGGTTTACATAGAAAGCCAATAAAACTCCAAGACAAGGAGTTTGCTCTGTTCACGAATGCCACAGGTGTCCTCCTGGTCTCCCAAGGGAGTGAAGATGCAGAATGTCTTCCCATTCAGGTCAGATAAGTGAATGCAGGGAGCCTCTATGCTCCAAGGGATCAGCCTGAAAAAGAAAGTAAAAGAAAAAAAGACACGGGGTGACCAAGCTTCTTTGAGCGAGGCCCTTTTTTTTTTTTTCCAAAAGGGTCTTTTATACATTTACTTGTACATAGATGGAAATGAAAGATGCAAGGTCATACAGAGTCAGCCCAAACATTCCAGCAGTTTTGTCCTTATCAAAACCAGGATTTTTTATGCAAAACTTTCCCACAAATGCTGTTGTGTACATTATCTTCTGGCCTCGGAGGCCTGTGAAAATTTTATGACCCTCTTTTGATAAAGGCTCCTCAACCAGAAAACTTATTTTCCCTCAAAGTGTTTTTTCTTTATATTTCTAATCTATGTCAGCCTCAGAAAATGCCAAAGAGAGTTACATTTCTCACAGAGCAAAGGTGCAGTGAGTTACAAGAAAGAACCAATTCGCTCAAAGATCTGATCTGGTTAAATTCAAGGCTACATTTGTTTTTCTTACATTCCAACTATGTTAACTAATGCACTCCCAGGTGCACAGTGGATAAGAAATACGGGAACTTAGCAACAAGCATTGGCCCTATAATGAAATCCTACACCAGCACTACTCGAATAACTTTTAACTCTTTGAAAGGCTCTATGTTTTAGGCTTCCCATGCCTCTCACAGTTGGAAGTCTGTGAACAATCGTATGCATAGTTGTATAAGTCTGGAAACAGGTCAGGCAAGTCAGAGAGCCATCAAAGGGGTTTGAGCTGAGGCACTCCTTTTATATGCAGGAGTCTTTTAACTGGAGCTCTCAGTTAACTTTTTCCAGAGAAAGGTGGTTGGTGATAGTCCCCCTGTCATGTCAGAAGAACAGGTGGAAAGCATAATGCAGTAAGGCAGGCAGACTCTGGTTTTGGGGGTAGATGCTCGAGAAAGCCCAGAGGGGGTGGTTTCCTCAAGGCTTGATCTCGCCTTTGCGTTTTGTCAGGCTCCTTTCCTCATGACATTTAGCATGGGCGGGATTCCCCATGTTGGCTCCTGGCAGAGGGGTTGGTGGGATTTTTGAAGAGATGTGTTCCTACAAAGATAGAACTGTGGATCTGAATTCTGAATAGAACTGTGAACCTCAATGTGAGGTTGATGGTGTCGTTACCCCTGAGTTGGACGGTTTCAAAGAAATAAAGGGAACTTCAGTGCCAATCACTTGGTGTCCTCTGTGATTTGTGATGATGATTCTCCCCTTTAAATACATGACTCTCCTGTTCGTGGTTAAATAAAAGGGCCTGAGCGTGAGTGGGGCCTAAATGCTCTCTGATAGACAAGGATCAGCTACAGGGGTTCAGGGCACCATTTACCCACTCTTTGTAGTTCTCATTTCCAGGGTATCCACCTCCTCACTGATTTCTGAGGCTGTTCAATCTGTCATCATATACAAGGAATGTCCTCGGGGCCTGGAATGAACTAAATGTCCAGGAGTGAGCATCACTGGAGGGAACCTTCTTCCAAGGGACCCTCACTGCTAACCCCACCCAGTCCCTGGACTGGAGCATTTTCCCCAGGGGATTCAGCAGATGCAAATCCTCCATCTTGTACCCTGGGCAGTGCCAAAACGGGGTCACTGTGCAAAATCAGCCCCAGAGTCCTGGGTGATATTCGCTCGCAGTCCATCTGGAGCCTCTGGGATCCACCAGCCCATGCCCATTTTCCCACTGCTCAGCCGTATCTGACTCTTTGGGACTCCATGGACTGTGGGCTGCCAGGCTTCTCTGTCTATGAAATTCTACAGCTGAGAATACTACAGTGGGTAACAGTTCTCTTTTCCAGGAGATCTTCCCAACCCAGGGATTGAACTTGGGTCTCCTGCATTGCATGCACAACTGAGCAGCCAGGCAAGCCTCCAGTTTCTAAGAGACAACCCAACATCCCTGAATCCATTGTCTAAATGTGCTTTTATGTCACTAATATCCCCACAGGTTTATTTTGGTTTTACATTAATAAAAACTTTCACACGCAAATATTTATTCAAAGGCAGATGAAAATCTATTCCCAATCGTCCAAAAATGTCACTTCAGAGTTCAGTATTTCAGTGTTGAGTGTACCTTGGCATTTTTCTCCTTGGTGTCATTCGTCTGTAACTTTTAAAAATAAAACCTTAATCCTTAGGTATTTACCTTAAGCCAAATGTTAAAGATAAAATTTCCTCCAAATCTTAGTTCTCTGCCAGCCTGGCCGCACTAAGGCTTTTAACTAATTCTCTTTTCCCACCAGAGCTCTTTACTGAGACCAAGTCCTCTAAGAGCCAGAGAAGATTTAGCAACTAAACAAAATAATAGCACACCTTCAGAGTGGTGGGCTCCAACGATACCCCTTTTTGTGATCGAAGGAGATGCGACCGGCATGGACCACCAAAATTTTGCTATAGTAATGTCCTGGAAATTAGCATTGCCTTGATTTGAGCTTTCCTTGTGGCTCAGATGGTAAGGAACCCACCTGCAATGCAGGAGGCTCAAGCTTAGTCCCTGAATCAGGAAGATCCCCTGGAGAAGGGAGTGACTTCTCACTCCAGTATTCTTTCCTGGAGAATTCCATAGAGGAACCTGTTGGGTTATAGTACATGGAGTCACAAAGAATCAGATAGGACTAACTAACACTTTCACGTCACCTTTAATCCTGTAGGTAAGCAGGTGGTGCAAGTCGTCATTGATTGAGTTTCTCAATGTGTCATGATCCCATATGTTTTGGTCCCTCTCTGTCTCACCCTTGCATTTCAGCTACAAAACCATCCCTTTATGATTTATTACTCAGGGAATTAGAACTGACAGCAGAAGCAGCAAGAAGCCAGATGCTCTGCACTGATTAGGTGAGGATGAAGGAGGAGAGTGAAAGAGCCGGCTTAAAAGTACATATTAAAAACACTAAGATCATGGCATCTAGCCCCATTTCTCCATGGCAAATAGAAAGAAAAAGGTGGAAGTACTGACAGATTTCCTCTTCTTGAGCTGTACAATCACTGCAATGGTGATCGCAAACATGGAATCAAAAGATGGTTGCTTCTTGGCAGGAAAGCTATGACAAACCTAGACAGTGTGTTGAAAAGCAGAGACGTTACTCTGCCAACAAAGGTCTGTATAGTCCAGGCTATGGTCTTCCAAGTGGTCATGTACGGTTGTGAGAGCTGCAGCACAAAGAAGGCAGAGTGCCAAAGAATGGTTGCCTTCGAGTTGTGGTGCTGGTGAACACTCCTGAAAGTCCTTTGGACAGCAAGGAGTTCTAATCAGTCAGTCTTAAGGGAGATCAACCTTAAATACTTGACAGAAGGGTTGATGCTGAAGCTGAAGGTCCACTATATTGGTCATGTGATATAAACAGCTGATTCACTGGGAAAGTCCCTGATGCTGTGCAAGATTGAGGGCAGAAGGAGAAGAGGGCAACAGAGAATAAGACGGCTGGATGGCATCACCGATGCAATAGACATGAACTTGAGCAAACTTCAGGAAATGGTGAGGGACAGGGAAGTCTGGCGTGCTGAAGTACATGGGGTTGCAGATACAACTGGGCAAATGAACAACAACAATTTCTTGAGATAAAGCTCTTCCAGGGACAGTAGAAGAGGAAAAGGTTTGTGAGAACAATGGAAAGGCCAAGCTCTCCCCTAGAGAGAGAGGAAGTGGGTAGAGGCTAGCCACCTGGGTTAGTGCTCTCTTGAAAGGTGTGCCTTTCAGACACCTTGTGGAGTCCACTTTTCCCAAGGCCCTGATCTGTATGTCAGCAGGCACCAGCCTGTGTGCCAAGGGCCTGATCTCCTCCTGTGTGCCAGGTTCTCTGTTGGTGTGAGATGCTCAGCCCTGTCGGCGGACACTCAGGCTGACCACATGTCAATCCATGGCCACAAGCCCCAGGGAGCTTTCTCCTTGACCACAGCAATGGACTTGGACTGGAATTGGCTTTGGGGTTGTCCACGGAAGGAAAGGTGGGAACAGGTCATGTCTGCCTTTCTTTTTTGTTTCTTTTGTTGGCCAGCCAACACAGCTTGCAGGATCTTAGTTCCCCAACTAAGGATACAATCCACACCCTCAGCAGTGAAAGGGCAGAGTCCTAACCACCCCAGGACTACCAGAGAGTTCCCAGTAGGTCATTTATTGAGCCTGGTGGATGCCCCAGAAGCCTGACTCTGGCTGCTGAGAGCCAGGCTTCTATGGGCCAGGCTTTGATGGAGTCACCAAACATTCCTTCATCCCTGACCTCTGGGAGACCTGTGACCATGGCCCATATCATAGAAACTTCTGGAGGTAGAGAGAACTGAAGGATGACATACCCCCTCTCCACTCATATTCCTTTCCTGGCTACCCAATGCCTTCCAATAAATTCATCTATCCTCAATCCATCTACAGAAAGCATGCTGTCCTCCTTCCCGGAAACCTTCCCTGAAGAACAGGTTGAAATTGTGTCCTCTGCTTCTTCCTAACATAACATGTGAAGGCTTTTCTGTACACTTGGTGACAAGCTTCTGCTAGACACCTATGGGTTTTCTCTCCCCCCCACCCCCCTTTTATTTTTTTTCGTTAAAACACATACTCTCCTTCACATCCAGGATGGTTTGAGCACAGTCCTCACTCTGTTCTCAAGGTTCTGTCCCTCACAGTCTAGGAGAGAAGTTAAAAAAAAAAACAAACAAACAAAGGGAGGTGGGCGGAAAGAGAGTTGGGTGGGGACGTTTAGCAGTAGTGGTCTGCAAGAAGGGGTCCACAGGAGCACGCTGTGTCCTGGAAAATCTGGGTGTGTGGTCATTTGTTGATGTTTGGGAGTCGGCTGGGAGCCGAGTCATCACCTGCATACCCCCTACTGTCCTTGAGGTAAGCCCTGTCTAGGGACTCCTGATCTAAAGAACACATTAATGTACTAAGGTGGCCACCAGAAATACACGAGACTTAAACAACAGGAAATTGTTTTCTCCCAGTTCTGGAGGCTAGAAATCCAGGATCAAGATGTTGACAGTGTGGTGTCTCTGGAGATCTCTTTCCTTTATGAGCAGGCACCTGCATTCTCGTGTCCTCCTGTCCCATTAAGTCCATGGGTCCTTGATGTCTTGTGTGTCCTAATTTCCTCTTTATTTTCTGGGCATGCTGCTTTTCTTCTGGGTCTTAGTTTCCAGACCAGGGGTTGGTTGAGCACTAACCACTGGCCTTCCAGGGAATTTCACTCTTTCTCTTTATATAGAGAACCATAAGATTGGACTAGGGCCCACCCTAGTGACTTTGTTTTAACTTAATCACCTCATTAAAGGTATAATCTACAAATATGGTTACATTCCAAAGTATTGGTGATTAGAAATTCTACAGATTTTTTAAAATAAATAAATTTATTTGATGGCACCAGGTGTTAGTTGTGGTATGCGGGGTCTTTGGTCTTCCTGGCAGCACATAGGATCTAGTTCCCTGACCACGGACTGAAGCCCAGCCCCCTGCACTGGGAGTGGAGAGTTTTAGCCACTGGACCTTTGGGAAAGTCCCCCCAACATATGGATTTTTTTCAGGACACAATGAAGCCCAAAACAGCGTTGATGGTAGGGAGATTTGCCTGGCTACACATTTACAGCCTACCTGCTCCTTAGAAATATCTGAGACCTTTAATAACGTTGACTCCCTGGCCCCATTCCTGGAGATACTGAGTCTGTGGGTATGGAGTAAGATCGGCAGAATCAATCAGAACATCAGTACTTTTCAAAAGCTCTCTAGTACTCACTGTTTAATATGGACACCTTAGGCAGCCTGGGCACCACCTGGAGCTTGTGAGAAACTCAGACTCTCAGGCCCCATCCACAACTGTTGGATGAGAATGTGTTTTTGCACAAGACACAAAGGCAGTTCCTTAGATTCACTGAGGGTTAAAAAGCACCGCCCAGGAGATTTGAAGGTGTGGCCCAAACTGAGAAGTTTGGATCCAGATCTCTGAGCTTTGCTTATACTCTAACTTCCTTCAGTACAAAGGACATCCAGAAGCCCCAAAATAGGGCATGGAGCTCCTAGAATCTCTAAAGGGTGGTGGGGAGGATGAAGCTCCCAGCTCAAGCTACAACATCTCTTTGGTTTATTGAATTACCAATCACCTGCTCCTCCCAAGGCAGGTGCTCAGTGTGTCACATGAAGAAAAAAGTGAATTCCTGACCCTCAACTCTTAGGGTCTCCTGGAGGAGTAGAGTTTTGTGTTGGGGGCCAGCGTGGGGAACTCCGCCCATGGCAAAGGTCATGAGGAAGGAGGCTTGGCATACGCAAAGGCGTGATCAAGCCTCAGGAAACCCCCCTGTTCCCGAGCATCTACCCCAAAACCAGAGTCTGTTTTATGCTCTCGCCTACACCTCTGACTTTACGGGGGGCTCTCCCCCATAACCGTTTCTCTTGGAGAAGGAGTAAATGTGCAGCTCCAAGGCAATAAAAATTCCTGGGCGTGACAAGAATGTTTCAGCTTGCGGACTCCTCTGAAGGTTATCTAGCCCACCTGTATAGGTTTGTCCGGCCACATGTGATTGTTTACAGCCTCCCAATCTGAGAGGCACGAGATGTTTTAGACTTACTAAAGGCAAATTCTTTGGGGAGTTAGAAATTATCAGTATAATGGGTTGGTTAGGAATTATATCGGTGAAGGGTTTTTCATTTGTTGTGTCAATGATTGCTGCTAGTTCCCTGCTCTGGGTGGGACAAGGATGTCTCAGGTCAAACCTCTCTGCTGACAGACTAGCTTGTGTGACAGGATTATCCATACTCCTGCCACAGGATTGTTTACTACCTCTCAACCATAAACAGCACAGAGAGTTTTGGAGTATTTTGAGAGTCTTAATTAGCATAGGGCTTTTCTCATTGTTGAGTCAATGATTGCCGCCAGGCCTCTATATCCTTAGGCACCTGGGAACATATTAATCAATGTATTTGGAATATAGAAAAGGAAATATAGTAGTTTTTGATGTTAGCAGTACTAGACTTTTTGAGTTAATGAATTTTCTCTTTTGTAATAGATCACTGTGCTTTGTTATAAATCACTGTGTCTTTGTTATGTAAAAATGTAACTTTATCGCTATCTTAAGACTAAATAGATCTTAAGGGGAGCATTGGTGAAAGGATTTTCATTTGTTGGGCTGATGTTTGCTGCTAAATCTCCATATTCCCTGCCCGCATAATGAATATAACTAACATATAGGAGAAATAAATATTAACCTTTAAACATATAGGAAAAATAAGTATTAACCTTTAAGATTAATCCTGTTAACCTTGGGTTAAATAAATTCCTTTCTTGATTGTAACTCACTACACCCTCACCCTATAGGAATGCAACTTTATCTGGAGGGTGGTGCCTGGTTTAAGAAAAAACACCCTTGGAGGAAATAAGGGTTTTGTATATCAGAAAGAAAGGGTCATAGAATGTCAGCAGGTCTCACTCATGGCCAGAAGATGATGTAATATCCCTAAGACCCCCACGTGACTCTGTATTCATCCCTATGTGTAACAAAATGTATATAAGCAAACCCCAAAATAGAGAAATCAGATCAGTTTCCGGAAAGACTGATTCCACCATGTCGCTTTTTTCTTGCTCCCGTTGCTCTGGCTGAATTCCCATCTGAATTCAGCCTCCTTTTCTCCACTAAATCTCCTACTACACTATCCGTTTCTAATCTCTCTCTATATCTGTAATTAAATATGTATTTTTCCAAAGATGCCGACGCCGTCCCCACCTTCGAATTCCCTGGATCCACCAGGGCTGGACCCCGGTAGTCTTGGGTATTTTAAGCATATTCTTATTGTTGCTTGGACTCCCTTTGTGCCTCAGCTGGTAAAGAATCTGACTGCAATGTGGGAGACCTGGGTTTGATCCCTGGGTTGGAAAGATCCCCTGGAGACAAGAAAGGCTACCCACACCAGTATTCTAGCCTACAGGATTCCATGGACTGCATATAGTCCATGCGGTCACAAAGGGTTGGACACAACTGAGCACTTCTCACTGTCACTGTTGCGGTTTACTTGCTACATTGTGTGTCTGAGTCTTTTGTGACCCCATAGACTGTAGCCTGCCAGGCTCCTCTGTCCATGGGATTTCTCAGGCAAGAATACTGGAGTGGTTGCCATTTCTTCCTCCAGGAGATCTTTCCGACCCAGAGACTGAACCCAGGTCTCCTGCATTAACAGGTGGATTCTTTACTGCTGAGCCACCAGCGATCAATCTTTCCCATAATATTGGATGATTTTACACCCTGGGATTCACTTTGCTTCAGAGTCAAGTGAGGCAAACATTGAACTTTCAGATTCCCAGGCCCTCTCCTAGAGCAATTTGAATTTCTTAGGTGTGATAGGTAGCCCCGGAATCTCTATGTTTAATAATGTCCCAGGTGATTCTGAGATTTGAGCTATCTTTAGAAGCATATGAAAGTGAAAGTGTTAGTCATCCAGTTGTATTTGACTCTTTGCAAACCCATGGATAGTAGCTTGCCAGGCTCCTCTGTTCATGGAATTATCCAGGCAAGCATACTTGAGTGGAGAGCCATTTCCTTCTCCAGGAGATCTTCCTGACCCAGGGATTAAACCCCGATCTCCTGTACTGCAGGCAGATTTTTTACTCTCTGAGCCATCAGGGAAGCCTAGAAGCATAAATAGGCAACCAAAATGTTTCTTCATTTCCCCTAAGGTTTTGCAAACATTTTAAAATTGACATCCAAAATGTTTCTGTTGTAAGTGTAAACACTGCAAAGGATGTACCTTTTGGCATACAATAAAAATAAATCCTTTAAGTAAATCAAACTAGGAATTCCCTGCAAGCCAGCAGTTAGTCCTCAATGGTTTCACTCTGGTGATCTGGGTTCAGTCCCTGGTCAGGAAACTAAGCTCCTGCAGGAGCTTAGTCTCATGATGTGCCCATTATTAAATAAAACTGTTAATATCATGCTTTCAAATATATCCAGAAGAATGTAAAGACCATAGAGTTTTAAAAAATATTTTTATTCACTTATTTGGCTTCTTTGGGTCTTAGTTGTGGCATGCAGGATCCTTTGTCCATTCTACTGCCCTCTGGCATGTGGGATCTTACCCACCATGTATTAAACCCACATTCTCTGCATTGGAAGGCAGATTCTCAAACACTTGACCGCCAGGAAGTCCCTAGCCTTGGGTTCTGATAGTCACCACCACTAGAGAAGGACATGGCAACCCACTCCAGCATTTTTCCCTGGAGAATTCCATGGATAGAGGAGCCTGGCTGGCTACAGTCCATGGGGTCACAAAAAGTCAGACACAGAGGAGCAACTAGGCACAGCACTGACCATCAAGCTTCTTAAAAGGGTATAAAATGGGCTCTTTTTAAAAGAGTATAAAACGAGCTCTTTCTAATGGTCAGTTTTTAGTTTTTTTCCCTGCTTCCTTGAGATGTAATGGACATATATTCTGTAAATTTAAGGGTAACACATGTTGATTTGATAAGAACGGTATTTTTGATGTTATATCTGGTTACAGCACTTGAGATCACGTTCATTAGTGAACATCATTTTTGTTCTAATTCAGTGACTCCTGTTACCTTATAATGAATGGAAATACACATATTTCTTCTCTGAAACCCTCCCTCCCCCCCACGAATCTGTGTGCACAGGGCTGTAAAGGCAGTGGGAGGGAAAGCTTGAGATACATTCTAGGTGCTGCAAAGGAGGACAGAGAAGAGGGGGAGTAAGAGGGGAAGGGAGAAGGAGGGAGGTGAGGGAGTGACCTGACACCCCTGACGTGGTTTAAGAAAGCATGAGTCCCTGCCTAGAAAAAGCTCCTGGGGTTCAGCATGTAGATCCACAGTGAGGACCCTGGAAATCCAGCGGGTGCTGAGTCTTCAAGTGCAGATCACTTGGGAGTAAGCTTGCTTCCTGCCCTCCTCACCCTGCCTCCCCCCACAACCCACCCTCTTGCCCTTGGAAGAGGACAGGGGTTCACTGTTTGCAGCTGGAGAATTTTTTGCCATTGGAAGAGAACTCCTGACTTTTTAGGTTCCTGACATCAGCACATGCCCTGTTGGAATAGCTGTGTGGACCACCTTCCCCTGCCCTTAAGCTATTGAACCCCAAATAACTAAAGATTCAGATAAATTGGAGATAAGGTGGTAGGCCTCTGGATGCCAGAGATGCAAGTGGGTACTCTCACCACACTGAGACCTAGAAAATAGCCCCTGGGAGGGGGCCCTGAAGCCCCACCGACATTCTTTCCTCTCTCTAACATTTTGCTTTTCTAGAAATGTTTCTATTTGAAAGATCCTATGGGGCAAACCTGGTTCAGAAACCTGATTGGAACCTGGTTTGGATACTATGGATTGGACTAGAATGGGCTTTAAAAGGCTTGGAATCTCCTGATGCAGCCTTACTGAGAAAAGGCTTTTGGAGAGCCAGGTATGAGTTCCACGGACACTGAACACAGGAAGCGGTGCTGCTATTCCCAGAGAAATCTTTCTGGGACATGGAGACAAAGACACTCCAGCTTCACCCTCCACTTGGTTTCAGAGTAGGAAGTGTTTAGCTGCACTGAGTGAACTGGACTTCAGGAGCTGGTGAGCCATGGGGTTTGGAATGCTTCCTTTTGTTCTCTGCAGACATGAGTCTGCAAAATTTCCCTGTAAAGGGCTACAGAGTAACCAGGCATTAAGGGCCATGAGGTTTCTCCCATTAGCAGGCCGAAATAGCCTCAGGCAGTGGCAAATGATCACAGCTGTGTTCCAATAAAACTTTATTTGTGACACTGAAATTTAGATATCATTTAATTTTTGCATGTCACAAAATTTTCCTATGTTTTTCCCAAATTAAAAAAAAATAAAAAATATTGAAAGTTTTCTAAAAGTTAAAAAATAAAACAAAAATCACTCTTAGTTTGCTGGCTGGGAAAAAAAAAAAAAAAGGAAGCAAGCCAATTTGTCAATCCCTGTCTAAACCATTTGCTTATATAATGCAGCAAGCATCCCATTAGTGACTTGTGACATGAATTTAGTAGGCTGGATTCTGCTTATGAAAAATAGAAATTTTCTTTAAATCTAAGATGACATCAGCTGTAAGATGCATTATTCCTTTTACTTTTGGCCACACCCAGTGGCATGTGAGATCACAGGTCCCTGACCAGGGATTGAAGCCATGCCCCTGGCCTGGAAGTGAGGAGTTTTAAATACTGGATTACCAGGGAAGCCCCACAGCATTATTTTTCATACCACTATAAAATATATATTTATATAGATATGTATGTGTGTGTGTGTTCAGTTGCTTCATTCATGCTTGACTCTTTGCAACCCTATGGACTCTAGCCCGCCAGGCTCCTCTGTCCATAGGATTCTTCAGGCAGGAATAGTGCAGTGGGGTGCCATGCCCTCCTCCAGGGGGTCTTCCTGACCCAGAGATGGAACCTGCATCTCTTAAATCTTCTGCATTGGCAGGAGGGACCTTTGCCGCTAGGGCCATCATTTACACACAACCAAACAAACTATGATATGCTACTGATGAAATGTGGTCTGGTATCAGAAATGGGCAAATGTAAACTTCAGAATGTCCCTTAACTTCTATGAAATGTGTTAATGGCATGGAAGCTATCAACAAATGTATTACATGGAGAGAAACTGTGTTACAAACCTTTTATTTCAATGAGCACCAGCACCCCTGTCAGCATCCAGCTACACAATGGCTGAGTTTCTCTCTTGCATGAATGTTTAATTCATTAAGATTTGGAAGTCATTAAATGCTTGGAGAAAATGCTTCTCAGCCTTCTGGCTAAGATCAAGTGTAAGTACCTGGGGAGCCAGGAATGAGTGGGTCGAGACTGTGGTACAGATAAATGATTGCTTAATAACAGTTTCTGTTTATTTATGCAGCAGACATGTAGCACTGACAGACACTACATGTTGTTCTAGAAACCAAAATACAGCACCCCAATAGCTCTGGAGGTGAATATGGCATGTGAGTTGGGGGAGGCTGTGATTTCTGACATCATGGTCAGGGAAGCCTGGCAGAGAAACTGTGGACCAAAGCAGGTCAGGAGCTGGGTGCTGGTACTTGAGACAGCATCCAAGGCAGGGGGAGCAGTAGAAGTTATGAGAAGTCCCCGTCCTCTCTGCTCGGTACCCTTGGGAGATTGGGCGCAGGAACCCTGCACCTGCAGGTACCAAAATCAATGGGTGCTCAAGTCCCTCGTATTAAATGGTGCAGTCTTTGCATGTAACTTAAGGGGATGCTCCCACGTGCTTTAAATCATCTCCACATTCCTTATAATACCTAATACAATGTTGATGCTGTGTAAATAGTTTCGAGTATAGTGTAAATGCTCTCTAGAGAGAGAGAGAATTGCCAGCATGAGGCAGGTTCAAGTCTTGCTATTAGAACTTGCTGGAATTAAAAAAAAA
>NW_024070384.1:0-13933 GCF_014754425.2 Oryx dammah
GACTTTTGGACTCAGTGGGAGAGGGAGAGGGTGAGATGATTTGGGAGAATGGCATTGAAACATGTATAATATCATGTAAGAATCAAATTGCCAGTCTATGTCTGATGCAGGATATGGCACGCTTGGGGCTGGTACGCGGGGATGACCCAGAGAGATGTTGTGGGGAGGGGGGTGGGAGGGGGGTTCATGTTTGGGAACGCATGTACACCCGTGGTGGATTCATGTCAATGTATGGAAAAACCAATACAGAATTGTAAAGTAAAATAAAAAATAATTTTTTTTTAAAAAAAAGAAAAAGCAAAAAGATATGATACCAGAAGATCATCCCACAGGTCAGGAGGTGGCCAATATGCTACCGAGGAAGAGTGGAGGGAAATTACTAATAGCTCCAGAAACAATGAAGCAGCCAGGCCAAAGTGGAAATGATGCTCAGTTGTGGATGTGTCTGGTGAAGAAAGTAAAGTCCGATGCTGTAAAAAACAATATTGCACAGGAACCTGGAATGTTAAGTCAATGAATCAAGGTAAATCAGACATAGTCAAATAGGAGATGGCAAGATTGAACATTGACATCTTAGTAATCAGTGAACTAAAATGGACAGGAATGGGTGAATTTAATTCAGATGACCACTATATCTACTCCTGTGGGCAAGAATCCCTTAGAAGAAATGGAGTAGCCATCATAGTCAATAAGAGAGTCTGAAATGCAGTACTTGAGTGCAAGCTCAAAGATGACAGAATGATTTCTGTTCATTTCCAAGGCAAACCATTTCAACATCACAGTAATCCAAGCCTATGCCCTAATCACTGATGCTGAAGAAGCTGAAGTTGACCAGTTCTACGAAGACCTACAACATTTTCTAGGACTAACACCAAAAAAAAAAAAGATGTCCTTTTCATCATAGGGGATTGGAATGCAAAAGTAGGAAGTCAAGAGATACCTAGAAACTCTTGGTATCTCAAGGCAAGTTTGGCCTTGGAGTACAAAATGAACCAGGGCAAAGACTAACATAAATGTGTCAAGAGAACACACTGGTCATAGTAAACACCCCTTTCCAACAAGACAAGAGATGACTCTGCACACGAACATCACTAGGTGGTCAACACTGAAATCAGATTGATTATGTTCTTTGCAGCCAAAGATGGAGAAGCTCTATACAGTCACCAAAAGCAAGACCTGGAGCTGACTGTGGCTCAGATCATGAACTCCTTATTGCAGAATTCAGACTTCAATTGAAGAAAGTAGGGAAAACTACTAGGCCATTCAGGTATGACCTAAATAAAATCCTTTATGATTATACAGGTGTGGTGACGAATAGATTCATGAGATTAGATCTGGTAGACAGAGTGCCCAAAGAACTATGGATGGAGGTTCATAAGTTTTACAAGAGGCGGTGACCAAAACCATCCCCAAGAAAAAGAAATGCGAGAAGGCAAAGTGGTTGTCTGAGGAGGTTTTACAAATAGCTGAGGAAAGAACAGAAGCAAAAGGCAAGGGAGAAAAGAAATATTCAACTTAATGCAGAGTTCCAGAGAATAGCAAGGAGAGATAAGAAGGTCTTCTTAAACATAGCAAAGAAATAGAGGAAAACAATAGAATGGGAAAGACTAGAGATCTCTTGAAGAAAATTGGACATACTAAGAGAACATTTCATGCAAGGATGGGCATGATAAAGGACAGAAATGGCAAGGACCTAACAACAGAAGCAGAAGAGGAGGCAAGAATACACAGAAGAACTATACAAAAAAAGATCTCAATGACCTGGTTAACCATGATGGTGTGATCACTCATCTAGAGCCAGACATCCTGGAGTGCGTCAAGTGGGCCTTAGGAAGGATCACTACAAACAAAGCTAGTAGAGGTGACAGAATTCCAGCTGAGCTATTTCAAATCCTGGGCTACGCTGGTGGCTCAGATGGTAAAGAAACCACCTGAAATGTGGGAGACATGGGTTCAGTCCCTGGGTTGGGAAGATCCCTTGGATGAGGACATGGCAACCCACTCCGGTACTCTTGCCTGGAGAATCCCCATGAACAGAGGAGGCTGATAGGCTACAGTCCAAGGGGTCACAAAAAGTTGGACACAACTGAGTGACTAAGCACAGCAAACCCCCCCCCATAAAACTATTTAAAATCCTAAAAGATGATGCTGTTAAAGTGCTGCAGTCAATATGCCAGCAAATTTGGAAAACTCAGCAATGACCACAGGACTAGAAAAGGTCAGTTTTCATTCCAATCCCAAAGAAGGGCAATGCCAAAAAATGTTGAAGCTACTGTACATTGGGCCCATTTCATGCTAGCAAAGTTATGCTTCATATCCTTCAAGCTAGGCTTCAGCAGTACATGAACTGAGAACTTCCAGATGTACAAGTTGGGTTTAGAAAAGGCAAAGGAACCAGAGATCAAATTGCCAACATCCGTTGGATCATAGACAAAGCAAGGGAATTATAGAAAAACATATACTTCTACTTCATTGACTACGCTAAAGCCTTTGACTGTGTGGAGCACAACAAACTGTGAAAAACTCTTAAAGAGATGGAAGTACCAGACCACTTTACCTGTTTCCTGAGAAACCTGTATGCAGGTCAAAAAACAACAGTTAGAACCGGATATGGAATAACTGACTGGTTCCAAATTGGGAAAGGGGTATGACAAGGTTGAATATTGGTCACCCAGCTTATTTAACTTATATGCCGAGTACATCATGAGAAACGCTGGACTGGAAGAAGCACAAGCTGGAATCAAGATTGCCGGGAGAAATATCAATAGCCTCAGATATGCAGAGGACACCACCCTTATGGCAGAAAGTGAAGAGGAACTAAAAAGCCTCTTGATGAAAGTGAAAGAGCAGAGTGAAAAAGTTGGCTTAAAGCTCAACATTCAGAAAACGAAGATCATGGCATCTGGTCCCATCACTTCATGGGAAATAGATGGGGAAACAGTGGAAACAGTGTCAGACTTTATTTTTCTGGGCTCCAAAATCACTGCAGATGGTGATTGCAGCCATGAAATTAAAAGACACTTACTCCTTGGAAGGAAAGTTATGACCAACCTAGATAGCATATTGAAAAGCAGAGACATTACTTTGCCAATGAAGGTCCATCTAGTCAAGGCTATGGTTTTTCCAGTGGTCATGTATGGATGTGAAAGTTGGACTGTGAAGAAAGCTGAGCACTGAAGAACTGATGCTTTTGAATTGTGGTGTTGGACAAAACTCCTGAGAGTCCCTTGGACTGCAAGGAGATCCAACCAGTCCATTCTAAACGACTCCAAGAGTCTTCTCCAACGCCACAGTTCAAAAGCATCAGTTCTTTGGTGCTCAGCTTTCCTTATAGTCCAACTCTCACATCCATCCATGACTACTGGAAAAACCATAGCTTTGACTAGACAGACATTTGTCAGCACAGTAATGTCTCTGCTTTTTAATATGCTGTCTAGGTTGGTCATAGCTTTTCTTCCAAGGAGTTTGAACATTCTTTGGCATTGCCTTTCTTTGGGATTGGAATGAAAACCGACCTTTTCTTTCTTTTAATTTCATGAATGCAGTCACCGTCTGCAGTGATTTTGGAGTCCAAAGAAATAAAGTATCTCCCTGATTCCATTGTTTCCCCATCTATTTGCCATGAAGTGATGGGACTGGATGCCATGATCTTAGTTTTCTGAATTTTGAGTTTTAAGTCAGCTCTTTCACTCTTCTCTTTCACTTTCATCAAAAGGCTGTTTAGTTCTTCACTTTCTGCCATAAGGGTGGTGTCATCTGCATATTTGAGGTTATTGATATTTCTTCCAGCAATCTTGATTCCAGCTTGTGCTTCCTCCAGTCTGGCATTTCTCAGGATGTACTCTGCATATAAGTTAAATAAGCAGGGTGACAATATACAGCCTTGTTGGACACGACTGAGCGACTGAACTGAACTGAACTGAACTGAACTGAACTGACGTACTCCTTTCCAATTTGGAACCAATCTGTTGTTCCATGTCCAGTTCTAACTGTTGCTTCCTGATCTGCCTAGAGATTTCTCAGGAGGCAGGTCAGGTGGTCTGGTATTCCCATCTCTTTAAGAATTTTCCAGTTTGTTGTGATCCACACAATCAAAGGCTTTGGCGTAGTCAATAAAGCAGAAGTAAATGTTTTTCTGAAATTCTCTTGCTTTATCTATGATCCAACGGATGTTGACAGTTTGGTCTCTGGTTCCTCTGCCTTTTCTAAATCGAGCTTGAACATGTGGAAATTCATGGTTCATGTACTGTTGAAGCCTGGCTTGGAGAATTTTAAGCATTACTTTGCTAGTGTGTGAGGTAAGTGCAATTGTGCAGTAGTTTAAACATTCTTTGGCACTGCCTTTCTTTGGGATTGGAATGAAAACTGACATTTTCCAGTCCTAGAAAAACCCTTGCATCTATGCTCGAAAGACATGTAAATGATTACTTTTAGTAGCAATCTGCCCCAAATTGAGGGCAACATAAGCATTCATCAGTTGTATAGATTATATCTATGGTTGTATGCTGCTGCTGCTGTTAAGTCATTTCGGTCGTGTCCGACTCTGGGTGACCCCATAGACGGCAGCCTACCAGGCTCTGCCGTCCCTGGGATTCTCTAGGCAAGAATGCTGGAGTGGGTTGCCATTTCCTTCTCCAATGCATGAAAGTGAAAAGTGAAAGTGAAGTTGCTCAGTTGTGTCTGACTCTTCACAACCCCATGGACTGCACCCTACCAGGCTCCTCCGTCCATGGGATTTTCCAGGCAAGAGTATTGGAGTGGGTTGCCATTGCCTTCTCCGTACGGTTGCAGAAATATGGCATATTCATTAAATGGAAAACCAAAACAAAAGCATAATCTGCAATTACCAAAAAAGAATCACAGATAAATCTCGAAAATGTTGAACAAAGTAAGTCAGAGAACACATGCAGTATAATTTCATTTCTTTGATGTTCAAAAACAGGTAAAACTATGTAATATTTTACTGGTTTGTGGTTATGGAGGTAAACACATGTGATAAAAACTCTAAAGATAAACGAGGAATAAATAGCACAAAACTCAGCAGAGTGGCTAGCTCTTGCAGGTGGTGAGAAGGGGATGTTAGGCTGAGGAGTGGCTTGGAAGGTTTTAAAGGCATTTTTTCTTAAGCTGGGTGGTATATCACAGATTTTCATTGTATTTTTATTCTTTAAACTATGTATTTGCCTTAAATACACTATTACACGCATGGTATACTTCACAGTTTTTATGTTTTTTTTTTTAAGGTACTATTATTTTTAAGTTCTTTGAGATGAGAGGATGGCCTTTTTTTTTTCCAGCTAGATAGCTCTTGTCCACCTTCAAAACTCACTTCAAATTTCCTTTGGGAAGCCTCCTCTGACTCCCTAAGATGATTTATTTAATATGGAATATTTCAAACATACACAGAAGTAAAGAGAATAATATGATAAACAACCATGTAACTGTCTCCTAGCTTCAAAAAATTTTAACATATAGTCAATTATGTTTATTCTACAGCCTGCTACATTCCCTGCACCCCCTGTTAGATCATTTGAAAGCCAATCTCTACCATCCTATCACTTCATCTGTAAATACTTTGGTAAGAGTCTCTAAGAGATAAGAATTCAAAAAAGGCACAACTCCAATACGATTATCCACTTAAAGAAATTGACAATGACTCCTTAATGTCAAATATCCAGATAGTGTTAAATTTTCTCTGTGTCCTATAATTTTTGACTTGTTTGAATAAGTATCTAGGCAAACTTCACACATTACATTTGGTTATTATGTTTTTTAAATCTCTTTAAATGTAAGGTTTCTGCCCCCCCCCTTTTTTTCCCCTTGGAATTTATTTGTTGACAAAACCAGAAGTGGTCAATTTCGTGCATTCTGGATTTCTGGCTGATTTAGCTATCCTCTGCTCATTTCATAAGCCTCTCTATCTTTCCTTTTCCTACCATTTTCTATTTTCATCTATACATTTTGGGGGAATAGATGAGAAAAGATGCCAGGAGGGAATAGAATAAAGATGGGGGTAACCTCTATCTGGATACACCCTAGGGTTCCCTACACTTGATTGGAATCATGAGTTTATTTGCCTATCTCCCTCCAACATACCTCTTGGGGGCCAACACCAATGTCTTCTTTGATTCTATATCCTCTATGTTTACACCGAATTTTACACATAGTAGGTACTAAATACATGCTTATTGAATGAACGAACGATGTTGCTCTCTTGTACTGCTATGTGCTACACCATCTTTTCCAACTTTGTAGGAAGATTAAGAATTTGTGAAAACTTTGATTTCAACCCCCTGGGGTAAGGTATTATGCAAAATTCTTTTGATAGTTACTTTTCTCGAAAAGTATGACAAATTTCATTGTGAAGAGCACTTTATTTATTGTACTTTCCTTTGTTGCCTATTTCCTGAACCACCATGGTCTTGATAAGCTTGTTTGAATTTAAACACAAAAGTCCCTGCTCTGTAACTTGATGGGAGGTTGAGGGGGACTCCCAGCAGAGTTGTCTTCAGGGGGAATTGTGGGTTAACGGCTTCTGAGTAATGCATTACTCACCACAGCTTCTTAGAAACTTCTGAACCAAATTGTTACTTTCTGAGATATCATTGCTCTGTTCCTTGAATTTCATGGGTCATCCCCTCTTGTAGATTTTCTGACTTCACTCTGTGAAAAACAAACTTCCTTCTCTGCACTTGCTCTAGTATTTCCTCCTGATTTGTGGTTGAGGCATATGTACTCTCCAGGGCACCTGGCTAAATATCCCTTCTGTTAGCTCTGTAGCAGGTACTTGGACTTGTATTTATTGTCTGTTTTACTTTGTCACAAACAAAACGTACCAGTCCCACCAAATAAGGACACTTTTCTATCTGCTATTGGATTTGATAATATTGTACTCATCCATCTGATGCTCTGAATACCACTGATGTCTTTACAATTCTTTTAGAGATACTTCCTGTTTTCCTAATTCCAGGGAATGAATCTGGTTCATGGGACTTGAAATGTAGTTTTTGTAAAACTGTTATAAATTGGACTCAATAATTTAAAATCCAACCAAACTAATCATGCTGTAGCTCTGAGTGTGTAGGGTTTATGGAATTATGTTTGAAATGGTAGGTGATGAAGTCCCCCTCCCTCATTATTTTTTAATGCAGCAGTTAGATAATAGTGAACTAAGATTTCTTGGAGAGGCAATTTTAAGCCATAAACTGACAGTGAAAGATGAACAAAGACTGGATGACATATTGAAATTATACCTAGTACATAAACTTATATCAAACACTTCTAATCTGGCAAACAATGCAATGAGTGATATCAGATGCAATAAAACAGAAACTTAGAGCAATTATCTTACAAAGATTGCAGTCAGCAGATAAAAATGGGACTGCGGAGTCTTCTGAATTAACTAGCACTGAGAACATGAGTCAGTCTTTCATCTTTTATTATTTCATCCTTTTCCTTTGAAGTAAACTTAAAAATAATCTTTTTGCCAACTCTTGAAAATGAAATATTCACTATATCACTCTTACTCCTTATTAAAAACTGGTATTAGTGTGCCTTTATACTGAAGACATCAAAGAAACTATGGAGTATACTTGTATAAACATAAGGAAGCCTGAAGTATATTGTTTATTTTTCTATGGAATAAATGCAAAATCATGATACTTCATTGTTGTGCATTTACTGAATTCTACTTGGATTTTTTGAAAGAAATTTTCCTTCCCTTTTTGATTCAATCTTTGTTGAATGGATGAAATATGTGGTAATTTGTTTAAAGCATTTTGAGATCAGCTCCACTTTTCGTCCATGATAATGTCCACCAAGTGGACCACTGCATTAGTTTACTTTTTCCAATGGCCTTGGGTTTTAATAGTTTTATTCCACTGCCAAATAGTATCTAACTATATATAATCATGCAAGTACATCTGGATGTTATCTGTTCATCCCACATTTTAAACTGTCAGTATATCCTGGTACATGTTGCAGACACCATTGATTGCCTATGATCACCACCTCTTCCATGATAACAGAACCCCAATTTGTACTGGTTTGAGGCACTGTAGGTTTCAACAGAGGCTCGATCCCTTCTAGCTCAGTCTGTTACCCAGCTAAGCTGGCCTTGGTAAATTTTTTAATTAAAACTTATTTTATTTTTTTTAGAGCAGTTTTAGATTTGTTATTGACCCTCTCTAGCTAGGGTCCAACAACGGTCCTCCTGCCCAGTGTCATTGGAGCCAACAGAAGGAGACCAAGTTCAGTTCAGAGGCAAAGAAAGCAAAGGAATGCTCTGATCAGAGTGGGGAGGTGCGAGCTTGTGCTGTAGAGCACACGTCTATGGGCAGGGCTGCTTTATAGGGCTTTGTCAGCAGGCAGGGGCCAGGATTTCTCACGGGTGGGGCATGGTTGTGCTGCTCATAGCACTCAGTCCAGATCCAAGTGCTGGGCACAACGCTTCTGCACTTTACTGCCATCTTGGTCATGTGCAGCATTATCAGCATCTAGTCTGCTGCCACCATCTTGGGTTGCAATGTCATGTACAGAGCTTCTGCACAGGGCCGGCTAAGCTGAGGCATCAGGCACAGCCATTTCACCCTAGGACTCTGTTTTGAAGTGCCGGATGCGAGGCCTCCATACACAACCCCCCAGGAACAAGTGAAACTAGACTAAGCACAAAGGACAAGAGAAGGAAAAAAAGGGTTAGACTTCATTTTCTTACCTAGATTCTATTTTTATCTCCTGGGAATTGTTAATGGCCTTTGCCAGTGACAGATTCACGGCACTAGGTACAGAGATTTTTCTGTTTACCTCTGCTCCCACCTATGCACAGCCTCCCTCCCGCTCCTTCCCTATTACCCACATCCCCTCCAGCATGGTACGTTTGTTACATTTGTTGAACCTATATTGTCACATCATTATCAGCCAAAGTCCACAGTTTACATTACCATTCACTCTTGGTGTTGAACATTCTATGCATTTGGACAAATGCTTAATGACATATATCCATAATCATGGTATCATACAGAATATTTTCACTGCCCTAAAAATCTTCTGTGCTCTGCCTATTCATCCCTCTCTGACCCCCAACTCCTGGCAACTACTGACTGATCTTTGTAATATCTTTGTAGTTTTCCTTTCTCCAGAATGTCATAGAGTTGGCATCATCCAGTATGTAGCCTTTTCAGATTGTCTTCTTTCACTTAGTGATAGGCATCTGAGTTTCCTCCATGTCTGCTCATGGCCTGATCATTCATTACTTTTTAGCATCACATAACAGTCCAGTGTCTAGATGAACCATGGTTTATGCATCCATTCATCTACTGAAGGACATCCTGGTTGCTTCCAAGTTTTGGCAATTAGGAGGCAAGTTGCTATAAACATTGTGCACAAGTTTTTGTGTGGACAAAAATTTTCAACTCCTTTGGGTGAATATCAAGCGGGGAGATTGCTGGATTGTATGGCAACAAAAAAGTATGTTTAGTTTTATAAGAAATCATCAAAATGGCTATACCATTTTACATTCCCGTCAGCTATGAATGAGAGTTCCTGTTGTTCTGCATCCTGGCCAGCACTTGATGTTGTCAGTGTTCTGGATTTTGGCTGTTCTAATAGGAGTGTACTCATATCTTGTTGTTTAATTTACATTTCCCTGAATACATATGCTGTGGAGCATCTTTTACTATGCTTCCTTGCAATCTGTATATCTTCTTTGTTGAGGTGCCTGTTAAGGTCTTTAACCCATTTTTTTTTAACAGGTTGCTTCTTTTCTTATTTAGTTGTAAGTGTTCTTCATATATTTGGTATAATAGTCCTTTTTATCAGATGTATCTTTTGCAAATATTTTCCCCATTCTGCAACCATGAGAATTCCATTATCCTTGTTAATGACAGGCTTAGGCAAGGACATGTGATTTAATTCTGATAATGACACAAATGGAAAAGTCTGTTGGAGACCTTTGGGGAAGGTCTTTATCTCAGTCTTAAAAAGAAGCACCAGAAAAACATAGCTTCAGCCCCATTAGGGCTGAATATCAACATGAAATAATTAAAACTGAATTACAGGGTATGCTTTCCTATTGTCATTACTTTTATTTTATTCATTAAATGTGTAGCTATCAAAGCAATATTTATGTCATAGAAAATTAGGAATTTTAAAAATCTTTTTCTTTTTCAAACTGAAGAATTATTGGAGAAGGTGTGTTTAGCAAATTTGTGATGATACAAAGATAGGAGAGCACCATATGACAGGATTCAGAACTAGTTCAACAGACTGTAATGATGAGCCACAAACAAGTGAAATGTAATAGAAATGTATGTATTAGAAATTTATGTATTAGAAATGTATGTATTAGAAATGTAATAGAAATGTATTTTTGCATTGAGGTTAGTGAGATGCGGGCTAAGGTTGTTTAGGATGAGAGTTAAAGTCTGCTTATATGACAAGCATCTGGTGATTTCAGTTCACTATTAATTCTGTAAGTGCCAATATTAGGACAAGGCCAAAAAATTATTAAAAGAGTAAATATATAAATCCTTCTTTCATTCAACAAGAATTTATTAAACACGCATTCCAGAAATGCATATTAAGAGCTGGTTGAGAGAAAGGGCTTTGGACGTCAACTGGTCTCAGCTTGGACTCTGTGATCTTAGGCAAGTTACTTCTTGGTGCCTCCATTTTCTTATTTGTAAAATATGGCTAATAATAATGCATGATGATCGAAAGAACCAAAATAATATATGTAAAGAGCCTGGAAAAGTATTTAGTAGCAATAATAAATGTTTAGCATTTAGCCTTGTTCTAGATCAGCTGTGGTAATTGTTCACACTAATCTGCTTTGTTCAGTTTATACCTGGAGAACTTTGTTTTTGTATCATATTTTGAAACACACTGAGAGACTAGGGAGCAACCAAGTAAGCATGAAAAGAAGATCTCTGGAAACAATATCAGACAAGAAATAATATCAGGAATTAAATATATGACCTCAAAAGGCTTCTTATATTTAAAAGGGAGCCATATAAATCGGGGAATGAATTTATTTTGTGTTGTTCCAAAGGGAACCCTGGGCACAATAAGGAGAAGCAGAATTCAGCTTAATACACTAATGACTTTTAGCTATAACTGCTATGCAACAATTGCCTGCCTAACTGGAAAAGCAGTGACCTCCCTATCATTGGAAGTACTTGGGCAGAGGCCAGATGAGCATCTGTCAGGGATGATACAGGGAATTCAATGAGTCCTGCAATTTCTGCAGTTGTGTATTTGACTTGAATCCTTTTTAGCAATGAGGTTTTGATTGAATTTTCATCCATATATCCTTGGAAGGTTTTTTAACCTACAAGAAATATTAATACACCAACAAGAAAACTATTTTGCAGAATTAAGAATTTCAGAACTGAAATGTCCTTCAGAGACTAAATAGATACATTTCTCAATTACTAGTCCCTGAATTAATTGGTAAGGGAATTAAAAATTTGTTCTTATTTTTACATTTTATTACTTTTCCTTTCATTATAAAAGAGATACATTAAATAAAATGGTAGAAGAGAAAGAAAAAATCAGTTTCATCACATTATTTTTATGCATAGTTGATCACATATGACTTGAATATATATATACAAATATAAATATATTACATAATATATAACATATAAATATATTTTGCCATTTTAATTATATAAGGGTTTTATTAGTTTTCTGTGTTGTAGAAGACTCTTGAGAGTCCCTTGGACTGCAAGGAGATCCAACCAGTCCATTCTAAAGGAGATCAGTCCTGGGTGTTCATTGGAAGGACTGATGTTGATGCTGTAACTCCAATACTTTGGCCACCTGATGTGAAGAGCTGACTCATTTGAAAAGACCCTGATGCTGAGAAAGATTGAGGGCAGGAGGAGAAGGGAATGACAGAGGATGAGATGGTTGGATGGCATCACAGACTCAATGGACATGGGTTTGGGTGGACTCTGGGAGTTGGTGATGGACAGGGAGGCCTAGCGTGCTGTGGCTCATGGGGTCGCAAACAGTCAGACACGACTGAGTAACTGAACTGAACTGAGGGCTGCCATAACAAAATACCACAAATTAGGTGGTTGAAACAACAAAAATTTAATTTCCCCCTTTCCTAAGGATTCTAGTCATATTGGATTAGGGGCCCACCATACTCCAGCATCATGTCATCCTAACTTAACTAATTACATCTGCAGCAATCATATTTCCATATATAAGGCTACATTAAGGGTGAGGATTTCAATGTATGAATTTTAGGGGTACACGGTTCAAACCACCACAAGGATCAAACCAATTATAGTGGCATCTATCATGTATAAGAGCACTGTTTTCCTGTATCCTCAATGACATTTAAGCTTTAATTTTTATTTATTTATTTTTAAATTAATTAATTTATTTTAATTGGAGGCTAATTACTTTACAATATTGCAGTGGTTTTTGCCATACATTGACATGAATCAGCCATCAGTTCAGTTCAGTCGCTCAGTCGTGTCCGACTCTTTGCGACCCCAAGAATCGCAGCACACCAGGCCTCCCTGTCCATCACCAACTCCCGGAGTTCACCCAGACTCATGTCCATCGAGTCCATGATGCCACCCAGCCATCTCATCCTCGGTCGTCCCCTTCTCCAACTGCCCCCAATCCCTCCCAGCATCAGAGTCTTTTCCAATGAGTCAACTCTTCACATGAGGTGGCCAAAGTACTGGAGTTTCAGCTTCAGCATCATTCCCTCCAGAGAAATCCCAGGGCTGATCTCCTTCAGAATGGACTGGTTGGATCCCCTTGCAGTCCAAGGGACTCTCAAGAGTCTTCTCCAACACCACACTTCAAAAGCATCAATTCATTGGCGCTCAGCTTTCTTCACAGTCCAACTCTCACATTCATACATGACCACAGGAAAAACCATAGCCTTGACTAGATGGACCTTAGTCGGCAAAGTAATGTCCCTGCTTTTGAATATGCTATCTAGGTTGGTCATAACTTTTCTTTCAAGGAGTAAGCGTCTTTTAATTTCATGGCTGCAGTCACCATCTGCAGTGATTTTGGAGCCCCCAAAAATAAAGTCTGACACTGTTTCCACTGTTTTCCCATCTATTTGCCATGAAGTGATGGGGCCAGATGCCATGATCTTAGTTTTCTGAATGTTGAGCTTTAAGCCAACTTTTTCACTCTCCTCTTTCACTTTCATCAAGAGGCTTTTTAGCTCCTCTTCACTTTCTGCCATAAGGGTGGTGTCCTCTGCATATCTGAGGTTATTGATATTTCTCTTGGCAATCTTGATTCCAGCTTGTGTTTCTTCCAGTCCAGCATTTCTCATGATGTACTCTGCATATAAGTTAAATAAGCAGGGTGACAATATACAGCCTTGACGTACACCTTTTCCTATTTGGAACCAGTCTGTTGTTCCATGTCCAGTTCTAACTGTTGCTTCCTGATCTGCATACAGGTTTCTCAAGAGGCAGGTCAGGTGGTCTGGTATTCCCATCTCTTTCAGAATTTTCCACTGTTTATTGTGATCCACACAGTCAAAGGCTTTGGCATAGTCAATAAAGCAGAAATAGATGTTTTTCTGGAACTCTCTTGCTTTTTCAATGATCCAGCGGATGTTGACAATTTGATCTCTGGTTCCTCTGCCTTTTCTAAAACCAGCTTGAACATCAGGAAGTTCACGGTTCACCTATTGCTGAAGCCTGGCTGGGAGAATTTTGAGCATTAGTTTACTAGGATGTGAGATGAGTGCAATTGTGTGGTAGTTTGAGCATTCTTTGGCATTGCCTTTCTTTGGGGTTGGAATGAAAACTGACCTTTTCCAGGCCTGTGGCCATTGCTGAGTTTTCCAAATTTGTTGGCATATTGCATGCAGTGCTTTCACAGCATCATCTTTCAAGATTTGAAATAGCTCAACTGGAATTCCATCACCTCCACTAGCTTTGTT
>NW_024070385.1:0-11989 GCF_014754425.2 Oryx dammah
GGAGAAGGGGACGACAGAGGATGAGATGGCTGGATGGCATCACCGACGCGATGGACGTGAGTCTGTGTGAACTCCAGGAGTTGGTGATGGACAGGGAGGCCTGGCATGCTGTGATTCATGGGGTCGCAAAGAGTCGGATACGACTGAGCAACTGAACTGAAGTGAAACTAAAACAAAACATACTCAGAAATCTAACACTGGTAAGAGACTCTCCACGTGCAGCCCACTGTGGCCTCAGCGTCTCGGCAATTGTTCTCAGTCCAGGACACTCTGCCATCTGTTACTTATCCCCTAAACACACTGGAATGTCTAAACTTCCTATTCTGATTTTCTCCAAGAAGCATGTTACCATCGGACTTCAGTGTACATTCTCTCTGCGTCTGCCTGTTTAAGAATGGGGATCTCTGGGATCCTGTTTCATCCGCGGTTGGGCCCTGGTGTCTCAAACAGGCCGTGAACGTGGTTGGGGCCTCCCTGGATGTGCTCTGGGTGAGGGAGCACTGAGTATTCCGTGGGGCAGCTGGGTGTCGCGGAGCACTACTGGGCGTGGTGTATAAAGGACGGAGGATAACCTGCTGAAGGCCCTTCTCTTATTCTGCATGTCTCACTATTAGGAAGTCTGAACAAGCCAGGGAAAGCTCTGCTCTGACTTTCGCAGTCAGTACAAAAACCTGTACCTCCCAAGCGAGGTACAAGCGAGTGGGCATCAGAATCCAGATCCACATGGCACTCTTCCCTCTTCCACATCTCTTTGAGTCTCCCTCAGAAACCCTATACTCCGGTTCCCTTGGGCCAATCTTTCCTTTCTGTAGATCCATTCACGCTTCAGTTCAGAAAGGACTTTGTACTCTGGAACTTGGAAAGCCCTCTCATCGTTCCTTTTGACACCTCTGAACCTCAGCTGCCCTGGAGCTGCCCCACTGCCCCGGGGACTGAACGGCTTTGTTCACCAGGTGAGACCATGTGGATGGCTCCACTGAGGCTCCGCCAGCCTCCAGGATCACCAGCACCTCCGTGATGCGCCCTCGGCCTCTGTGTGGGTGGGGTCCCCCCTCCACGGGTGTGACTGGGACTGAGCTGCCTTCTGCCGGGAACCAGCCCCAAGATGACTTGTCCATCCTTGTGAGTGGGGATGGGTGAGAGTGCGTGCGCGAGTGGCCCAGAGGGTCTGATCCCACGGGTGGGAGCGGCCCGGGAGGAGGGCCCTCAGAGCAGCTCGCCCGGTGCGGGGGCCGGGCCGGGGGCTGTATCCACGCAGTGGCCACACCTGCCACAGACGCCGCTGGTGACAAACCGCTCCTGCGTCTGTAGGAGCCACAGTCCCTCTGCCAGCGCTCTCAGAACCAGCGTTTACAATAAACACTGAATAGCAGCGCCCAAGGGCTGCCTGTGACCCAGGAAACGCTCCCCCAACCTCCAGCAAACTTTCTGACGGGCTCTGAGGGAGGTGGAAACCCTGCGTTGGTTGAGAAGACACGGGCAGATTTGAGCATCGGCTTCAAGGCTACATTGTTGGTGTGAAATGCAAAACTGTCTTATTTCAAGATTAAAAGCCTATATTCAGAATCACATTAGATGGCTAATTGTATTACGCAGGCGGGCACTGGTGAAAGAGTAAAAGCTAAGTTGTAAATGGTTCTCACGTCCATCTGTACTTTCCTGAAGTTTGCATTGTTGTCTAAGCTGAGCCCTCGCGCTCCCCCTGCAGTCTTCAGTCAGGCGTCATGGGGAGCTGCCAGTTCTGCACCTTGTACGCTTTAGGGGAAATGGTAACACTTGCTCATAGACTGCAAGTGAGGACGTGTTGCACAGGTCAGGGGGCGCCATAGGGATGCAGTGAGAAGAGGGAGACGGTTGGTCAAGGAGAGCAGACCCGGCCCCTGGGCTCCTGCTTTGCCCAGACCCTTGGGGAGCGTCGATTCACTCTTGATCCAGTAACGGGGCAAGAAGAGCACCATGGGAAGCTCTAGCTGAAACCTTCCCTATGCTCCTCTCCATTACCTCGTGGGCATGGAGTTCTCGCAAAGATCTTAGAACTGGTGGGTATTATTTTCACCAGTTTTCACAAGTCTCACCAGGGATGTCACTGAACAAACATGTTTGTCCCTAAACATCCTCAGTATCAACAAATACTACTGAAATGCTGTATTATAACCATGAAGTAAATGAAATATAAACAGGAAAACAATTTCAGCCTTCATTGCCACAGTGACCAGCTCTGACCACGGAGCCACATTTTGTCCCCGAAAGTACAGAATTGAGGCCAAAGTGAAACATGAGGAGGCAGGCAGAGAATGTCCAGCCTGCAGTGTAAAAGGGAGATGCCACAACTGAGTCACATAAGTGAAGGAGCATGAAGTATGTTCTCCAGGCCAGCTCAGCAAGGGGAGAGGCTGTAGCTCCTGTGCCTGACCTGTGCTCCTGTGTGGGTGGCCTGTGCTCCCGTGTGGAGTGGTGGGAGGAGGAGGGGGAGGAAGAGGTGTCCTTCCTGCCTTTCTTCTCTGGCTCGTGCCCCAGGACCCTCTGCCCCAGTTACTGCTGCTGTCTTGCCAATTAGAGGTCAGTTCACTGCCTCCACTGTACCCTCAGTGAGGGTATGACTGATAGGAGGTTGGTTAATGGGTTCTCACATAAGCACAGGCAGTGTGCTAGGTTAAGCCATAGCCTGCCAAAAAAAACCAACTGCAAGGGTTAAATATTTGCATGCACTGTTTCCTTTATTTTTGGCAGAAATGTGTCACTTTTACTCCTGTTCAAGTGGCCACTGGGAAATGGAGTCGGTGCTATTTGGTCTCAAGATGGCAGATTGAAGAGGGCTAGTGTGGCCAGACAGGCGGAAGGAGGCGGTTTCATCAGAATTACTCAAATGCTTTAAAAGGTCTCTGGTTTAACCTCTCAGAGTAGAAGCAACTGGCCCAACTTGCCAGTTACTCCAAGTATCTTGTAAAGTCCGACTTTTGCATTCATTTTGTCTAATATCCCATAAAAGGGAAGCTCATTGAATCTCCAAATAGTTGATAATGGAATTTTAGGAGGCATGTATAAAAGATTTTCTACTTTTATACTTATTTTCAAAACCAATATATAATTCAAAGAATTAAATTTACAAGTACTTACTTTATGATATATTCAAGAGTAACCTCGCCCTGTGGAAAGGAATCTAGCATTTCCTCTCCACACATCTTGCAGAATAGCTCCTCAAGGGTTCAGAATTTTGTAAAATACTTGGAATAAGCCAACCATTGTGAAAATATATAAACTTTGAAAGCATTAGAGTTGATGTTGCTTTCAAAATGATTTTCATTTTATAAACAAGAAACTGATAGTAGACTAATTGCAAACATCTTGTACAAGGCATAGACACACTTGTCTTTTTTCAATATCAGAAATTTTACTGTCTAGTTACTATGATGCAGAGTTCTATGAAGAGAAGGAAATTGTATTAGTTATACTTTTAATCTTCATAATACAAGTTTTAAACTATTGGAAGGTCTTCATAAATATTCGTTAAAAATCGAGGATTTGATAAATGAATGAATAAGGTGATCTAGATGACCTCTCCTTCAGACGCATTTATCTCACTGATTATGGAGTCACATTTCCCTTTAAGGATCAGAAAGATCATACACTCTCTTCCTTGCTTTCTGAGTTTGTGGGTGTGCAAGTGCGTGTCAACGGGTGCACAGGGTTGTGTGCCACAACACAGGCACACACGCCCAGAAATGGTGCAGCCCACAGCGTCTGCTTCCTGGCCACCGGGAACACCCTGCCTCGACCCAGTCAACTTCAACTGATCTCAGAGGTATAATGCCTGTTTTGACAAAGTAAAAGCAATTGCACTGAAGAGGGGCCAGAATTCATTAAAAGCTCCCTCCCTCTCCCTACCTCGCCTTCTTGCAGGTTTAACTTCCAAAGTAGTGCGCTCTCACTGTTGATTTCTCCCATGACTGTCTCTGTTAGGATTGGTGGGCGAGAGATGAGGGGACCCTCTGGAGGGTCGATACACATGGATCTGGGAGGTGTAGGGAGGGTGTTGTGTGTATGTAAATGACTGTACACCCCTGGTGTCTGAATGCATTATGAAAATGGAACTCAATCTCTGCAATCATCTTTCACCATCACACTCCTGGATATTTGTTTTGGTGGAAAAAATAAAGCAAATCCTGGCTACAAAATCTAAGGGAAGGGATGAGCCTGTCCGTGCCCGATCTGCCTTCTTGGAATGTTTATGTCTAGGTACACAGTGCTTCATGCCTAGACTCCTGTTAAAGATTAATCCTTTTTTCACTTATGAGGATATATCAGGTAAGTTTAAAAATAACAGAATGCTTGAAGCATCAGAGTTTAATCACAGAGCATAAGTTTATTCTCCTGCCTATTGGTCCTTGAAATGTGTGCACACATTTGAACACTAAAGTTAACACACATTATTTGTGTTTTACCTTTTTAGTTGCAATTCAAAATTAATTCCTGATTGACTCTAGTCTTTGTAGTTGAGTTTCCAGGTTCATAAAAATAGAAAGTCACTAACTGACCAATTGTTGACCATATTGGAAGAAAAGGCCTGTCTTACTCAGCACGACGTTTCAGGTTTGAAAGACACACGCTCGCTCAGTAGCGCTTGCACATGTTCCAGTACTGACCCACTGAAGTGGGGTTGCTTCACCTTTGGTTGCTTGTTAGCAAATTTTCATCCATCATTTCTCAAAATATTTGTAATAATAGACAGTATGCAAAGGTCTGAACCTTGTCTCAGTTGCACACCAACTCATTATCTGTAGACTATTTTTTTTTTCAGTGTTCATTTTCTGATATGAACGCCGGGGGAAAGATTTCCACGTTGACTTATGATTGACATCGCCTCAGTGAGGACTTTCTTGACACTGAGGAACAAGGAATAGCTGAGGGGTTTCCTCGTTCATTACTGAGGCTGTCTCATCCACTGCGCGTGCGCTCCTGTCCTGCAGGTGCTCTCTCCCTGAGGAAGGGAAGTCACGGGATTCCCGTCTAGCGCGCCCACGGGGACCCTGCTCCTGGAGCAGCTCGTGCTGCTCTCCTCGCCGTGTCAGGGTCGCAGCCGCTCCGAGTTCTCTGTGTGTGCTGAGCTTGAGCTCCCACTGAAGGTTCTTCCACCATGGTTACGGGAGATGGCTTCTCACTGCATGATTCTCTTTGGTTTAAAGAGGAAACGTTCTGGCTGAAGGTTCTATCTCATTGATTTCAGACACAGCATTCTTGGTGAATTCCGTTATTTATAACGATGTGCACATGGAAGGAAGTTCTCACAAGATGTCAGGAAGGCGACTTCCTCGAGAGAATCTGCAGTTCCCATCCTTTATTTGCCAAGTCATGTCCGACTCTTTTGGGACCCCATGAATGGTAGGCCACCAGACTCCTCTGTCCATGGGATTTTCCAGGCAAGACTCCGAGTGGGTTGCCATTTCCTTCTCCAGGGGATCTTCCTGACCCAGGGGTAGGTAGAATCCACACTGCCTGCATTGCTTTGTAAATGGATTCTTCACCGCCGAGCCCCTGGGAATCCCCACAGTTGGCATCCCTAATGACATGGCTCCTCTCCACGCTGACTCTAATGAGCCTGCAGCCCAGCTGGACTCAGGACTCTGGGAAACACTCCTTTCTCCTCCCCTTCTCTCCTCCCGGTCCAGCTATGGGAACGCCTCTCACTTGAATAGTCAGTAGGTGCTTCGTGGGAAGTGTACATGGATTTGGAGTTCTGAGAGGAGATGCATCTGTGGTTCTCACGTCACCTCAGGAGGAGCAAGGCGATCCCTAAAGAGCAGCCCCGGGAAGGGTGGCCTGAGCCCTGGGACGCCAGCCCGGCCTTCCCGACAGCGGAGGACCTGCCCTCGGGATCGAATGGTCAGCAACTGTCTGCTGATGCACAGGCTTCAGACCAGAAACAGACTGCAGAGTCTTTGTTTACTAAGCAGAGTGAATCAGTTTTCCCAGAGTGGGTTGAACATTATTTTTTTAAAAGACCAATATCATAAGCTCCATCAGAACACATGCCGTCTATCTTAAAGGGACGACGTCTGCTTTGATTATGACTGTTGTGCCAAACTCGGCCATGGTTTCAAGAGCAAAGGAGTGGTTAGTGAGCATTTAACACACGATTCACCCATTTAATGCATACATGCAGTGAGTGTCCCGCACTGCTTTGGGGGCTAGAAATGGACCAGAAAGGAAGATGTGATCGTCGCCAGTAACTGCTCGTCCTCATGGGCTCCTTCAGAAAATGAACTAAAGGAGCGCAGTCCTTGCCAGCCGACACAGATGCCGTCTAAGTGTACATGCATCCGGGGACGGGAGCAAGCAGCAGCAGACGGAGACTCCTCTGGACAACCTTTCATCAAATAGGTGACTGGATCTGACTCACCCCTGGACCTGGGATAGTTGCCATTATCCCAGCAGCGCAGCTCTAGACAGATTCCCCAGCAGCGCGCTTGGCCGGGCTCGGTCTTCCTGCGTGAGAGTCACACCCCCGAGAGTCAGTGGTTTTAAAAACATGTGACTATTCAGGTTCAGTCTGCACCGTTCCCACAGTGTCCAAGGGTGATGTTCAAGATGACGAAACTCAGGAGAGACAGTTGTGCCTCTCACAAGCTCAGACACCGAGGCCCCGCTGAATCCCTCCTGGGCTGCCTCGGCACGTGCCCTGCAGGTCATCACAGACACACACTCCTGACACAGGGCTACTCATCACAGAGAATACCAGGTGGGGAGTGCTGCGAAAGAACCCGGAGCTCCCACACGCACTCACGAGCAAGGCAATTCTGAGTTTCTGCACGGCAGTTATAAAATTTGTACTTGGGAGTTCCCCCAGTGTGCCAGTTTTGCTTAAAACACCAGACTAGCCACTCACGAGTAACATTCATGGCCCGCCCACCTCAGCTAGGGCCGCAGCCGCCGTCTTCTGCACCGTGCGCCTCCTGCTTTCACGCGTGACATCCCTGCTCACCGTCTTAAAGCAGTCGCTGGCTCTGAATGATGGCGAGAAGGGTGAGGGGCTCGTGTCTGGGGCTGGAGCGGTGGCGAGTGAAGCGTCCTCGTCTGTGCCCCTACAAAGCCTTTAAATTTAATCCTCAGTGTAACCTGCAATATGTCAGTACTTTGATGTGTACTGAGCGTGTTTTGAGGGCAAGAAGATCTTGGTAAGTTTTTCAAGTTTAGTAGGAAAAAAAGTTATTTATTCAGCAATCATTAGGCAGAGTTCTCTACAAATGTTCATTATATCGTCGCTCAGATCTTCTCTATATACTTAACTGATTTTTTGGGGGTGGGGAATCTAGATGATCTAACAAGTTCATTATAATGATGTGTTTTTATTTTTTCAATGTCTTTGTCTACCACACACATTTATTTTCCATACTAGAAGTTTCTTGAAGCTATATAAACTCATTTATATGATTCACAGGCAATTATAGTTTATAAATGATGCTTGATAAAGTACAATGAATATATTAAAAAGATAGACTAGCTTATTAACTGGTTTATTGACCAATTTATTATAATCTATAAGGTGATTAATATTTAATGTTTGGGCATTAAAAACCCTAATTGTCTTCAGAGTGTCATTATTTGCAAATGAGGATAATGCAAGCAATTATAAGAAATGTATGAACTTTCAGTTCCTCATCTTTTCAAGCAGTGTTCCTAACACGCCTTCTCCATCTGCTAAGAAAGAGCAGAACATCGATCACTTGCCAACTTCAGTTTTCTATTCAAAATATAGCCTTTCCTTCAGTCCAGAATATTGGCCACCTTTACTTTGGTGGTTTTCCTCTGACTACTAATATCCCTGAAGATCATTTTGAGGGGTAACAGAGCTCCTTATGTTTAAGATTTTTAGAACATTAAATATAACACCACAAAATTAAAGCTTCCACTTTCCCTCGGTTCCTCCGTTCACAGCCTCTGGAGGCGCTATTACCACACAATGTGCACACGCTGCTTCTTTCACCATAAAGTAACATCAGGTGGTGATCTAAACGCTGTCAGAAAAATAAAGGAATAAATAATGAAGCAATAACTAACACACACAGAAGAATAAATGAGTAAATACATAAACCACCATGGTGGAGAGAGGGTCAGCCGAGCGGTCGGCTCAAAGGTCAGAGAGGGTTTCCGAGCCTCCTCCTCAGGGGACGGATCTCCTTTCTCCACAAAGGGCATTGGGAACATCTTGAGGGGATGAGATCGTCCACAATCTTGCAGGACGCGCAGGAGAGAGTGATCCAGGCAGAAAAGACAGGCGTAGAGGCAGAAAGAGCCTGGCTTGCTCCAGGGTCTGAGTGGGAGTTGGTGTCTGGATGCAGGGGGCGATGGGGAGGGGGCGATGGGGAGGGGGCGATGAGGAGGGGGATCACGGGGGGAGGGGGTCACGGGGGGGGGAGGGGGATCACGGGGGGTGGAGGGGGCTCACGAGGGGCGGGCGGGGAAGCAGAGCTGGGCAGGAGCCCTACCGGTGCTGTCAGGATCTGTGGATACTGTGTCCTCTCATTTCCAGGATATTATTCTCGTGTGTCTGAATGAATGATTATCTTCTATTGCTAAATGAAAGAGATAGGAGCACAATTAGGGAGAATAAGGAAAATACATCTGCGCATGTGCAAGAGAGAGCGCAACACACCGAGCCTGCAGCCTGGGGGTTTGATGAAGAGTGAACAGAAAATGAGAACAAAATTCCACCCTCCCAGCAAGTTGACAAAGCAGCAGGTAAGACACCACAAATCGCCAATCCAATACCTCAGTTCAGCTACTGTTTAGCATTTTGTCTGGGAAGGTTCCCTGTGAGACAGGAAGCGGGATCCAAGTAGGGTGGTCAGAGCCCTGCGCTCTGGTGGAAATCAGGCGTGGCGCCAGGGGAGGAGCCCAGCAGAGGACGAGGGGAGAGAGAAGTCGGAGAAAACCACTGGGATTCAGCGCTGTTGTTGGAGTGGAGACTTCACGATACAGTCAAGTATGGAGTAAGGATTCTTGGTGGGGACCAGGGAGTCTGTTGGAGATGGGGAGGGGCAGAACAGAGATGAGCTTCTAAAGCTGAGATCAGCTGTACTTCTCTTAGCCTCTTGCTCCAGAGCTTAGTGATAATTATCTTTGTCTTCCTATTAAAATCACCCAAGGAAATGGAAAAAAGAAATGTCCCATCTCACAGCCAAGGCAAAGTATGAGGCCATGGGGCCAGATGGCAGTGTATTTAAATTTTCACCTGAGTATGTTAAATTGCAGTCAGAGTTGAGAACCACAGACCTCACCTCTTCTTTGTAGGAAAGTCCAAATTGGTGGAAGCTTAAATATTACTTTTTGTGGAGATTCTTTTTTTTTTTTTTTTTAGAATTTCAATAGAGTCTCAAAATACTTATTGTATTCACCAGTTAATTGATTGCCTTGGAGACTAAAAGACTCAGGTTGGGTGTTTTAGTGCCAATTGAATTAGAAAAAAAAAAATCCTCAAAAATATATGTATTGTTACTCTTGATGTATTAGTATGTTTACTTACCCAGGAAAAATATGGGAAAAGTGGACAAATTTGAATCAGATGCTTTTTAGTTTATGGGTATAATCTGAGTGTTGTCTGGGCTTTACTGCTATAATAATGGAGTAAGTTTTATTGGTCCTCACCGCTCTAGTCCACCGGCCATGCCCAGCATAGGCCCTCAGCTCTCGTGGTCCACGATTCCTTACCCTCTCCACCATTCCTGGGGATTCTTGGAGGCGGGATCTCACATGCCATCTCAGCTACTTTCACTGTCTATCCATGCCCTGCTCTGACTTGACTGTCCTTCTAGCCTTGGTGGTTTCCCATTTGGGCATGGCCAGCCCCCAGGCTGCAGCAGTCTGGAATAGTCTTCTTGGGAGCCCCCTGCTGAGGGCTGACCTCTGCCCTGACCCCTAGCCCCCTCCACTGTTTTCATTGCTCTTATCACACTCCAGGCCAGCCCCCCCCCCCCGCCAATCCCTCCTGCCGCCTCACCGCTCTGGGCAGTGAGCCTGTCACACTGGAAGGCAGCTCAGAGCTATTGTGTCTGCTCCTCCTGTTTAATTTACCTCCTGCCCCACCAGGCTCTGTAGCCAGAACTCCAATTTCTCCTCTAACCGCACCGGCCAAAGCAGCCTCTGTTCCTCCACTGAGGTTTTTCTCGGCTCTTATTAGAGCCCTCATGCACACCTCCGCATCGTAACTATGAAGTAGGGCTAGATGGTCTCTAGGTTGGACACTTACAGCTGGCCTTCTGCTTACATTTCATGGAGTGTGAAGGAGTGAGCTTCAGGCTGGATACTTACAACTGTTAGCATTTCCTGAGACAAGAGACAGGTGGGCTCCAGTTAAGACATTTACACTCAGCCTTCTGGTTGCCTCTGAAATGAACATAACCACCCAAACAGGGTAAATAGCCAGTGTTTGTCCCTTGTAAATGCCTTAAGGTAATAGTCATGGCAAGCACAAAGAGGGGCAAAACTCTCTTCGAGTACAGGATTAAGGGATGTCTGCTTCCGCCTCTTTGGGGACAAGGCAGACACTACACATACTCAGAAAGGCTCCTTGTGGATCAAAACCCAGGCGATAATGCCAGACCATAATGAGTCTTGCTCCTCCCAGAAGCCTTCACTTCGAGATCCATCCTGGCTGAGAGGTGCAGGTGCACCCCAGGGGAGAGTCCCACGGGAGAGGAGGTGTGGACAAAGAAGCCAGAGGATCGCCCCGAAGGAAGACCACGACTGGGAAGAGCTGGCCTTTCTCGAGGACTCAGCGGCCTCCTCACTGCGCTCCTCCTCGCCAGGCGGGGAGCGGCGCACACCCTTTCTTGCTGGGGGTGCGGCTCTGTCTCGCTTCTGTCTTAACTGGACAGATGGTCGCTCTATGTGCTCTCCCCCTTGTTATTGTGCTATGTCTCTAAAAAATAAACTTTGAACCTGCATTTACAGTTTCTGCCTCCATGAAAGCTGCATTTTCCACGGGGGGCAAATATCCAGGGAGAAGGAGCGTCTAGCTTCTCGCCCTTGCTGATCTGGTGTCTAGGATTCCTGGTCTTTGTCCAGGTTGTCCAGGTTCGATCCCTGGGGGGGAATCGAGACCTCACTTCACACCACCCCTTGCTGCTGCTGCACCAGGATCAGCTAGGTCCACGATGTTCGCATGTGCTTTGCCCCACAGGATGACAAGCTCCCGGGACCTTCCTTTTCCTGCTGAACTGAAAACATTTTTCTCTTGCTGTTGTTTGCCTTTATTATAGGGCCCCTTGGCATCACAGGCAGCTTTATCCCTGCTTGGCACTTGGGTTGTTAGGGTCTGGCTCCCGTCAGGTGATAGCTGCCCAGTTTGTATGGAACAGCTGAGCCCCTCTCTAGCCTGGTTCCCTGGACTTTCTCAGGAGATGACACTCACTGTCCATGGGGCACTCTCTCTCAAAGGTTCAACAGCCACACTTAGCCTTTTGCTCAGTTCCTGTCCACGACATCATCAACTAAACAAGAACAGCAGGAATCTTCACTATGGAAACAGGTCTCAGGGGTGGGGGGAGGCTCCTGGCAACAGCTAAGTCAGCGCTGCCATCTAACCCCACCTGAGAGCCACTGTCCCCGGGAGAGGGTCCCCTGCTACATCTACAGCAACTGATTTCGAGTTATTTTGCTTTGCCTTTTTTGGAGCACTAAAGACACGTTTACAAACTACATTGCTTGGGGTTTTATTTAGGAGACTTCACAGCGGCAGTGGCCAAGCTCCTCGCTTTATGGTGGGGAGGAAGGCTGACACCCACACAGGTAAGTCAGCGAACTGAGCTCGTCTAACTCGCACTTGAGCATAGTCGACAGTTTGTGTTGGTCACTGACAAATTCAAAAGTAAATGTACAATGATTTGATTCTGAAGAAATTCACAGTCTAGTCTAGCAGAGGGAAAACCACTCCCAGTAACAATATGCAACACTGGCTATGAAACGAAGCGCAGAGAAGATTGCTTAATATTGT
>NW_024070385.1:11999-13929 GCF_014754425.2 Oryx dammah
GAGCCTGGGGGATGGGGAGCCCTAGGTGGCTGGCAAGCGCCAGACTCCTCTCTTGGGACTCAGTGTCTCCTGCAGGAAGACAGTACGATCAGCCTCGCAGTTTAGAGCAGCCTCGGCAGGGGGGGAGTCAGAATGATCAGGAGTGTGTTGAAATATTGTGAAAGATAATGAAATTCTGAGTGAGAGAACTGAGTGATACTTTGAAGGTAGAATTTATAAGAATGATCTGTAGAATCTGTAGAATCCAGGTCTCAGACTTCCTCAGAATTTCATCATTTTCCTCTTCCTAATGTGTTGTTCACAATGATAGTGGTCTGTGTGTAAAATTACTCTTTTAGGCCATATGATTAAAATTTGATATCCTTGATTTTCTCTACTCTTCTCTATAGCCCCATGTATTATGTTACATCATGATTGTTTTACAAAGGAGGAGATTGAGACTTTGAGAGGTTAAGTTAATGTGTCCTATGCCACAGAGGAAGGGATGATCAGAGCTAAGGTTGACCAGGTAGCTTCCATAGTACAATAACGTAAGTAGCTATTATTATATAACAAACAGTATACAGGAAGTAAAAATACCTTAGGAAATAAAATATTCCTATTTATCTTATTGCTCTGCCTTGGTAAACACTGCCACGTCAGCAAAAACTATAGCTGTATTTATCAAAAATGTCTGATGTGGACAATGAATATATTGATTCTCTTCTGTATCCACTGGGTAAGTCCCCACTGCGGGTCGTGAACTCACCAGCACTGTCTGTGGACTCTTGTGGTACTCTTCAGCAGATCACTTGCCCCAGGAGCATATACCGTTTCCCAAGAAATGGAACTGAGCTCGCTGACACTCATGCCCTTACTTTGAGATTTTTGTTCGTCCACTGATCCTTTCTCTACTCCCAGTCTTTTATTCCAATGATGCATGTTGGTGCAGAATTCAGTACTGTTTTTATCATTAATTCTCAGCTGAACCTGCCCTAGAAACTCCTTGTCTTCCTGCTTGTTCTGTTGACTAACAAGATGCACAACTTGAGAGTTGCTAGTTAAGTTTCATTTGGGGCAGAATGAGCGCTGCAGCCCAGAAGGCCACACCTCAGACAGCCCTGGGAGACGCTCAGAGTGGCAGTGGGGACAGTCAGCCTGTAAGGCTTCAGTGAAGGGGGAGTTCAGTGCCATGAAGCACTCATTTTACAAAAGTTTTTTTTTTTTTTTTTTGCTAGTCATGAGGATCTGATGTCACCATGAAGGGACTTCCCTGGTGGCTCAGACGGTAAAGCGTCTGCCTGCAATGTGGGAGATCCAGGTTCAATTCCTGCACCAGGAAGATCCCCTGGAGAAGGAAATGGCAACCCACTGCAGTATTCTTGCCTGGAAAATCACATGGATGGAGGAGCCTGGTGGGCTACACTCCATGGGGTTGCGAAGAGTCAGATAAGACTAAGGGACTTCACTTCTAGATATGAGGAGGTGTAAGGACTGAGATAATAAAATCTGTTCCTAAAAACAGCCAAACTATCTATATAGACCTGTCCCACCAGATTCCCTGGAGCACAGAGGGCCTCACTCCACCCTGAGCTCGCTCAGGGGGTGTTGAAGGTGAACAGTTATAGCAGCATGGGGTTCAGTCTCCATAGAGGCAGATGGCAAATGCCTTTGCTGTTCACTCATTGGCATTGCTCTTGGTAAGTGCCAATTTGTAGTTGACAAAACCAACCCATGTTAATTTACCTTCAGAGCAAATTTGGTTATGAATAGGTCAAAACATTGTTGTTTATTCTGTAGCTGAAAAATTTATGTATATGAAGCTATTACTTTAGTAAGTAGAGACATTACTTTGCTGAAAAAGGTCCATCTAATCATAGCTGTGGTTTTTCCAGTAGTCGTGTATGGATGTGAGAGTTCGACCATAAAGAAAACTGAGTGCTGAAGAACT
>NW_024070386.1:0-13923 GCF_014754425.2 Oryx dammah
GCAGCTGCCCGAACATCTGGCTTCAGGGGGGGTCAAGGTCCCTGGGCCGCTGCCCCAGGGGGCGTCGGCCGAGACGGGTTCCGCGGAGGGAACGCAGCCCCGACAGTGGGGAGCTCAGGTAGATGCACGGAAAAGTTGAAACACCTGAATCGCTTTTTCCTTCCCGCACCTATAGCAAAGAGGGGAGGCGAAGGGGGCGGGAAGGGCGCGCGGAGGAGAGGCAGGGGGCGGCGGCGGAGCGCGCTCGCGGCGGCGCCGGCCGGAGGAAAGTTGTCCGGGCGCTGCTTCTGCGGCGGCGGCGACGGTGGCGGTGGCGGTGGCAGCGGCGGCGGTGGCGGCGACGGCGGGCGGTGCGAAACGTACCTGTATTGTTCGCTAGTCTGGGCAGCGCAGGGCACGACGCGCGGCTCAGCGCTCCACAGCCTCGCGCTAGCTGCCTCCACGAGAGCCGCCTGATTGGCCAGCGGGCTCCGCCGTTTAAAACAACCTCCTCGCCCGGCCATTGGCTGCAGGCCTCATGAATATTAAACAGGCGCGGGAGCCCATTGGGCGCGGCCGCTGGGCTCATTCATTCAAACAGAACAACCCGCCGGCGCTAGCTGCCGCGGCAAAACCGAGGAATAATAATAATCTCGCTTGCCCACTCCCCGCGCCCCCTCCCCGCCCTTTTCGCACCGAGGTGGCATCTCAAAGGACTTGGCGAGGTGGCTCCGCCATTCCCTGCGGCCTCAGCCTCTGCTGTTTGGAGGGCAAGGTCGAGCCGGGTTGCGCTGGCCTCTGCTCCTTCTGAGCCGTGGCCTCTGTGTCCCGGGTCCCCTGTCCCCTAGGCAGCCCCACCCCCCACCCCTCCCCCCAGCCACCCACCCCGGGACAACTCCGGGATCGACCGTGAGGGTCGACTGTCCTTCACCTCCCCCGAGTTCCGCCGCGACTCTGCTGCAGGGGCCTTGCGGCAGGCACCTAGCTCTCGTAAGCCCGGCGGAAAGCGGCTGCTCGCTCGAGCAGGAAAGCTGCTGTGAGATCTCAGGGTTTCGGGACTCGCACCCCGCCTTAAAACAACCTGATTGTGCTCCCGAGGATCGCGCTCATCTAGGCTCTTTCCACTAATTCCCAGAAAGTCAATCTGTGGTGCAATTGCGGAACCAGCGAGCTAGGTGGGCTAGAGGACGAAAACGGAGTTTGGCAAAAGGAGAGAAATAGGGAGAAGTAGTAACTTTGTGGGCAGGGAGTCAGTCCACTATTCGCCGCCTCAGTTTAGGCCCTCGTTCCCCTTACTCTTCTGACACACACCCTTATTGAAGAATAAAAGTTCTTGGAATGAATGAATGGGATTTGACTTGGCCTTGGCTTTGTCACTGGGTAGTATGGCCATTCAGGCAATGATTTTCAAAGAGGGAGAGGGCAGTGTCACCTCTAACGGATGTTGGGAAATGCTGCTGGAATTTAAAAGGCAAGGATGGCCAGAGATGCCAAATGTCCTGCATTGTACAGGAGAGCCACTTAGGAGGGAGCAACGTCCCATTCCAAACACTAGTATCAGCCCTGCTGAAAACTGTCTGAGGGTCCCGTTCCCTCTTGAAGATACCGTGAGCCTCCTGAAAAGAATGGAGGGGAAAAAAGAAAAGCTGAGAAAAGGAGCACATTTCAAGGGTTGAAATTTGGAGAAAATAGTGGAAGAGGTATCATGAGTTATTCTACAGATATTCCCTTTCTAAAGCACTTTGAAAGCCCAGGATACTCACCTATTAATAATTTCCATATTTAAAAATGAGAGCCACCTGAAGATGAGTTTTTGAAACACTGTTTCTAGCAACTGTGGCTGAGTCTGAGGTGTACAAGGGAGATGACCTCAGAATGAACCTTCCTCCCCACCCCCACCCAGCTCTTGCCAGCTCCTCAGAATGTCATGACCTAGGCTGTGGCCCTGTAGCTGGCATTGCTGGGCTTCGAACATTAGGGATCCACTTGGAAGCTAATGAAGGCAAAGATAGTGCCCTTTTGCAAGAGCCACAGATATCAAAGTCAGTTTCTTAGGTCCCCAGTTTACAGACTCCTTGGAATGCAGACATCTTAAGGCTCTCTCATCTAATCCCCAGTCCTGTTAAGAGTTAGCCGAGTGCTCACCTACCTTCTTGCATACCTCCACTCACAGTGAACTTACCATCTCCTTTCTGGGTTGTCTTCTATCTGGGCCTATCTCTGAGCCCTGGGGTCACCATCCCACACACAGTCTAACCCCTTATCCTTCAGAGATTGCACGGCAGGCCAAGTCTCTTCTCCAGGCCGACGGCTCCAACTTCTTCCACTGCCAGGTTCTCAGAGTCTGCTACTCTCAAGCCACCCCCCCCATCTTCTGTTTCTACCCTTCCCAGAGGGAAGCAGGGCCTCGTTATAGTGTGACCACTCTCCAGAGTGCCCTAGCCTCTCAGTGTTGTCAGGCCTTTCTAAGCCAGAGATGTGAGGTGGGACAGGGGCCTCCTTCTGGTCCGGCCACTGCCTGGTGTCCTGGCCGCAACAGGAAGCTGCCCTTAGCAGTTGGAAGCACCAAGCTGGGAAAACCAGAATGGTCAGCCTCAGAGCCCATGGGCACTTCTTAATGGGCCCCTGAGTGGCTGGTGAGGGTCACACTCATAAGCACAGGGAAGTCACAAGCAGCACATATACACAGACTCACACACACACACACCTGGGCACACCTAGGGCATTCACAGACGAAGTAGCTTGAAAGCCAAGCCAGAGAAGTAAGAGAGCTTAGAGTAAGTCATGCCCAGACACCACCGTCAAGATCCCCTCTTCCCACCCACTGCCAGAGCCCTGCCCATTGGTCTCTGATTTCTGTGTACATACCTCGAAGCACAAAATTCATCTTCTTACTCGTTGAAGGAAGACTTTCCATGTCTGCTCCTGAGCAGTGCCTCTTCTTATCCAGTTGAGGCACTTGGCCTGAAGCTGTGACCTGTGGTCACTGTTAGCAGAACCTTCAGAAAGTGACTATGACATCACCGAGCCGTGTCAGAGGTCTGCAGTTGCCATGTTTCCCTGCCCTGCCCCCCACAAACATACCTATGACCCAAGTCTCCATGTCTCCCTCAGGCCCAGTGTCCCCAATTTCTCCATTCCTTCCACACTGAATCTCAGTCGGCATAGCTTCAGTTTCTCCTCAGCCTGGACTGTCCATGGCAGCAGCCTGAGTGCAAAAACTCTCTCATAACTCAATCCCATGTACATATCTTGAATGTCTACTCATAAATAACAGAAAGGGGATGGGATGAAGGGGGGAACTGGGGATGGAGGCCATGGGAGAGGCAGTAGCTTTGGGCTGTTACTGACGTTGTGGTGAACCTTCTGCCATGTCACCTCAGCTCCCCCAGTCTCAGTGTCACCTGTCAAAGGTGGTATGACCTACCTTCTCCACGCCAGCCACTGTCCAGTCTGCGGGTGAGGAAGGATAGGTGTGAAAGTGATCTGGTGGTCATGTATAAAAGGCCACCCAGGGGAGGCTAAGAATCAGCCTAGAAGCGTAGAAACAGTGACAAAGTCAGGGGTGAGCAGACATGGCCCAGACTCAGGGGTTCCAAGGCACATTGCCTTTTCTATCTGCAGCAAAATTCGGTGCTCAGTGGCTTGGTTTGGGGGTAGCTCAAGGTGCTGGAGTGCGCTGAGCCCCTGCCTGGGCCTCCCTGGAAAGTACTTTAATGACATCAGTCTGCTAGGAGGCCAGGCCCGTCCATGCAGGGGAACCTCAAACCAGAATCCCATAAGCCACTCCACTGCCTGGAGATGTCAGGAGAACATTCAAAGGAGATAAGAAATATGACAAAGTATGGTAAAGAGGTTTCAGTTCAGTTCCTATCAGTTCAAGACCCTCTCCCCTCACCCCCAAACTAGGAGTAATCCTCATCATTCAACACAAATGAAACCCCAGTCCCTTAGACCTCACCCTACCCTACCTCTACCCCAGGTCTCCATCTGAGCACCCAGGGCTGAAAGTAACATCCCTGAGTCCCAGCCTTCACTGGCTGTGAAGATTCAAAAATGAGCAGTCTTTCACAAGGGATCTGGTCGTGGTGGTGGTGGTTTAGTCACTAATTGTATCCGACTCTTGCAACCCCATGGACTGTAGCCTGTCAGGCTCCTTTGTCGGTGGGATTCTCTAGGCAAGAATACTCGAGTGGGTTGCCATTTCCTTCTCCAGGGAATCTTCTTGACCCAGGAATTGAACCCAGATCTCCTGCATTGCAGGTAGATTCTTTACCCACTGAGCTACAAGGGATCTGGGAGCCTTTGTAAAGTTCCATCTTTGCAGGTAGGGAGTCTTTAACTGCAAGCTTCTAGGCTTTCCCAGGGCCCCTGCCCACCTCTGCTCACTCCCAGGGGAGCTGGGGCCTCCTGTCTCCTCTCCCCCTCGGCTTGTGGATGGGAATTACCTTCCAATTGGACTCTTCCCAAGGAGAGGAAAAGTGCTTTCTCAGAGAGGGTTTCTGACACTCTTCTGATGGGCTGGATTCAGAGGGTCCCCCAGGAGTCAGTGGCTGAGCAGGGGCTGGAAACTTGGTCTCCTGATTGACCCTTAGTGTCACACTTGTCTTACTCTTAATACCTCAGTTCTATGGCCATTGGCAATGTGGCAGGGGCAGTCAGCACCCGCAAGAAGAAGACGTTGCAGGTTGAGAACAGACAGGCAACTGGGGCTAGCCTATCCCACCTCTCCTGCTCCCAGGGCCATGGGTCAGGCCACCAGAGAAGGGAGCCCAGAAGCCGGTGCTGTTTAGTGTGACATGGCCACACCAGCTTCCCAGGTGGCACTCGTGGTTAAAGAACCCGCTTGCCAATGCAAGAGACACAGGAGACGTGGGTTCGATCTCTGGGTTGGAAAGATCCCCTGGAGAAGGAAATGGCAACCCACTCCAGTATTCTTCCTTGAGAATCCCATGGACAGAAGAGATTACAGTTCATAGGGTCACAAAGGGTCAGACATGACTGAAGGGACTTAGCACACACACACACACACACAAGGCCACACCAGCCCCACCAGGCCCACTAGCTCTCCTTTCAATGGATGACTGAAAGAGGAAGTAGGTCAACAACCAAAAGACTTCCTCCACATTTACTGTCCACACCACTGCCCTGTGGGCGCACAATCCTAACCACACGAGCCAATGCAGAGTCAAGGATGTGCCAGGTAGACCAGGGCTCCTGGGAAAGATGAAGATGAAGTGAGAGCTCCCTGCCCCACCCCCACCCCCACCCCCCAGGCACCCAGTCCTTGGAAGGCTCTAGGGTGGAGGGGGCATTGAGGGGCAGGAAGGGGAGGGAAGGGGACACTCAGTGGGGTCAGCTCCACTGACCCAGCCTGTTCCCAGAAGAGCCCTGCCCTGTTGGGCCTTGCAGGCTTTCCCCACTACTGGGTGAAGTGGTCTACACCACCTCTCCCTGGACTCCCTCCCACCTAGAGTGCAGCAGCAGGTTCTCAGAATCCCCCCCACCTCGCCTAATACCACAGGCCATTCGGTACCCACTTGAGTGATACAAAGGCCTGGCTCTGAATCATTGAGCAGCTAATGGACTGGTGTCCCCCTCTTTGGGAAAAGTTGCAAACTGTTTCTCCTCACCTGAACCAGGGGGATTCCTGTGGTGGGGAGAAGGGGCAACAGGAGATTGCCACTCTTGAAAACGGGACTGGTGTTGCTGCATTTAAAATTCTCCCCATGCCCTCTTTCTGGGCCTAAGTTTAGCATCATGAAAAGGGGAAGCAGTGACTGGCCCCCAGCATCCCTTTGGACATCACCATTTTTAGGATGGCTGGTGGGACTTCACAAAGAGAATCGTTCTCTTATCTTCACCTATCTACCCCCCCAAAAAAAACCCAAAACAAACCTGAAATGTGGCCTAGCAAAGGCCCTCCATGTGTCCAGTCCCTCTGGGAAGAGGGCTTTAGAAACAAGCCCAGTGGATGGTGTTAGAATCTGACTCTGACAAGGATGGCACTTATCATCACCATACATACCATCTCCCCCACCAGCTTCAATCTGTGTCTGCCCAGCAACTGGGAGCATCCCGGTAAGTCTGAACCTGCCCTTCGTCCACTGAGAATGCTCAGATCTTTACCCTGTCCCTCCAGGGTACAGCCCATCTCTGCTATGGTCCTCGGGGGACTTCACAAGTCACCCCTCATCACCACACTCACCTCGGATTCCAGCTCTCAAGTTTCTCCTCACCCTGCCCGCACTCAGCAATAGCCACCTCAGGCCCTTGGCACATGCTCCTCCCTCAGCCTGGGAAGATCTGCTCCCTAAATCAGCAAGGCTCTAGCCCTCACTTCCTTTAGGTCTTTGCTCCAGTGTCACATTCCCTGACTGTCAGTAGAAAACTGAAAGCCACAATTCCACATCGCCTGTCTTCCTTCTCCTGCTCTGTTTATGCACACAAACTCAACACCAGCTCATGAGCTCACTCACTATACTTTTACATTTATCTCTCTGATTGTCAGTCTCCCCAGAAGATTGACTGCTCTGTTCTCTGCCATCTCCCCAAAGTGTAGCATAGAGCAGGGACTCCATTGAGATTTGTAAAAAAACGAGTTCTCCATTGACTCCATTCAGATTCGTTAACAATGAGTTCTCCATTGACCCTGATGGCTTACTACTTACATTCTTAAGGCAGAATCCCCAACCTCAGGCAACTTGCCATCTAGAAAGCAGACACACCAACATCAATAAACGGGTCAAGGATAAAATGTTGTTCAGTCACTCGGTGGTGTCCAACTCTTTGCAACCCCCATGGACTGCAGCATGCCAGGCTTTCCTGTCTTTCACTATCTCCCGGAGCTTGCTCAAATTCATGTCTATTGAGTTGGTGATGCCATCCAACCATCTCATCCTCTGTCACCCCCTTCTCCTCCTGCCTTCAATCTTTCCCAGCATCAGAGTCTTTTCCAATGAGTCAGCTCTTCTCATCAGGTGGCCTCAGTACTGGAGCTTCAGCTTCAGTATCAGTCCTTCCAAGGATAAAATAAATGCCAGCAAAATAGAACTGAAGGCCAGGGGAGAGCTTCAGTTGTGACTGTGGTGGGGTGGGTCTGAGGACAGGTAGCCACTTTGAGCTTGCCATCCAGGGTTAGTGAGGGTTCCACGGGCTAAGAAGGAGCAAATTACTGCAGGCTGGGGGAAAGCAGAGTCGGACACAACTGAATGACTGAACTAAACTGAACTGGGGGAAAGCAGGACCCCTGAATGGAGGTGCGAAGTTGTGCACTGAACTCACTCAAAGGCAGATTCCAAGGCTGGAGAGGTGAGGGGAGGAGCCTCTCCAGAGACAGGGCAGTTGTTTGGGTGGACACTATCACCTGCAGCTTTTTTCAGGTAGTGACCCAAGCAGAACTCTGTCTGAGAAAGCTCTCCTGTGTGGCTGTGGGAGGACGGGCCAGAGGCAGAGTGCTGGTGTGGGCCTGGAGTCCAGACTTTGGCGGTGAGGGTGGGAAAAACACCTGGATTTCTGCACCTCCCACCTCCCAGCCAGAGCCCGTTGATCAAGTTGTAAACCTGGCTGTTATGTCAGCCCTCCAGGGCCTCTTCTCCCCACTTCTGCTTCTGCAGCTTCTTCTTCCCGCTCCCCCTTCACTCTTAATGGCAGTTCCCTCCCAGAGTGTCCCCTCTCCCATCCCTGGAAGTGTGTTTGTTTACCTGCCATTCCTGCTGCCTCGGATCTGCACCCACTTCAGCTCTTAGGCAAGTGCTGCCACCCTTGAGACCTCAGCCCAATCCCCAGTCAGTGAAGGGACACTCCCCTGCCCGCAATTGACTTTCTCCCTCTGGTCTCCTTTGTGGCACGTCTCACAAATGGCATTTGGGCCCGCTTTAGGTGATTGCTTGCCGAATGTCTGTCTCAGTTGGGCTTCTGCCCAACAAGCACGTGGCTTGGGACCTAAGATACATTCAAGGGATACTAGAAGAATTTAGCGAAGGTGTGTCTGTGTTATCAGATGCTGGTGTGGAAGGCACCTCTCCTCCCCCACCCCCCACCCCCCCAGAAGGAGACAGCAGCCATCTCTGACTGGGGGAGAGGTGATGAGAAAACTAGAGGACCTGTTCCAATTCTGCCAAGGACTTCACTCAGCCAACCAGGGGAGCTCCCATGAATCTACCCCTCTCCTAGAAGACAGCCCAGGGCACTGACACGTAGGGCACTGCAGCAGGGGTCTGGATGCCCAGTCTTTATTTCTCAGCCCTGAAGTCCCGCGGTGGATTTGCAGCGCTCCCAGGGGCTCTGGCTCAGCTTGCCAAGGGAGCTCCCTAGTCCAAATAGCACCAAGGAGCATTTAGGTTGCATGTCAGCCATGTGACTTGGACAAGGAACTTCAGTGCCCCGTCTCTCCGGGTCTAAGTCATAAATTGTTGCATGGATCCTGTGAAACAATCAGTGCAACATGGGTTGATTGTGCTAATGGTCACCTTTTCATTTTTTGGCTGCACCACACATACCAGGGGCTAAGCAGTGAAGAATCTGCCTACAATGCAGGAGACGAAGGAGACTCAGGTTTGATCTCTGGGTCAGGAAGATCCCCTGGAGGAGGAAATGACAACCCACTCCAGTATTCTTGCCTGAAAAATCTCGGGGACACTGGAGCCTGCCGTGCTACAGTCCATGGGGTCGCAAAGACTCAGACACGACTGAGGGACTGAGCACACATGCATGTTGGATATTAATTAGTTCCCCAACCAGGAACTGAACATCACTCCCTGCATTGGAAGCCCAGAGCCTTAACCACTGGGCTGACAGGGAAGTCCTTCTAGTCATCACCTTTGACCTCACTCTGAGTTCTTCAGACAAAGCAAAGGAGCAGCAGTCAGAGGACAATCCCAACACAGGTGGCACAAGCCTGAAGCATATCTGTCAGCAGCCAAGCAGCCTATGCTGGGAACTGCATCTTTCCTAGCAAATCAGCTCTCTCTGGGCTGTCTGCAACCTCAACTATAGGATCAAGACAAGCTGGACCGGTGCATCTGAATGCATGCCGCACACCCTCCCCATGCCCACACCAGTCCTACACAACGAATATCCATCCTCTAAATACCTGGTGAGTTTCTGGTTCTGGGTTCCTGGCATCGGAGTGGGGAGTGGGGAAGGGCTAGAACCCTAGCAAGGGGGCATGTAGGACATAGTACTGTGATTGCCAGGTTCAGGGCAAGGGTTGAGCTCCATTCATCTCCCAATGGCCCCACCTCCCCAGGCTGGCACAGTGTTTAGGCTCAGCCAGCCAGTGTTTGCTCTGAGGGAGACTTTTGTGCAAGGGTGGATGCTTGGTGAAAGGGACATCCTGAGTAACTGACAAAGCCAACCTCATTGCTGCATTCTGAGGGGATAAGTGATATCTCTTGATGAAGTATTAGGCATATAGCTCTGCATTTCCAAACCCAAACCCACAGAGATATCTTAGAAGGACTAGCATCTTAGGATCACAGGCAGGGATCTGCTGTGATCCTAAGAGCTGCCCTCTGCTCCTCCACAGATTCAAGGGGCCTTGGAAGATCCTTAGACAAGTTCCTGAGCCTCACTGATCCTCAGTTTCCCCTTCTGGACAGTCAGTGAATCAAGCTAGATACTAGATGATCTCCAGCGTGCTGGAGCATCCCTCAAAGGCAGCCACACCCCCTACCTCCATTGTCAAATGCCTAGAAGAAAGCACACTGGAAATGCCAGTGAATATTTGTTGAATGAATGAATGATTGCGTGGAGATACTCGAATTCTATGGTCTGGCAATGAGGTGGAAAAGTGTGTTTATATTCATAAAGGGATCTCCTTTGTTTGGGTTCTTTGCAAATGATTCTAGACAGCTTTTTCAACATGATGTGACCCAGATCAGCCTGCGTCAAGATTTTTTGCCTTCTCTTTTAACATGATTTATATAAACTATCATCTTAACTTTCCACTTTCTTTTGGATATGTTCATACCTGACCTGCAAATAGACAGTCAGATAAAATGATAGCGGTTAGGAACTGTAAACATAAACTACAAATGGCAAGTCTGATCAGAGAACATGATAATGATGATCATCTAACGCTACCTTGTATTTTGTCCCTTAACAGTTTACAAGGTGCTTGCTTATCTACTATCTGACCTGCACCCCACAAAGGTCCTGTGAGATATGTGGCATATTTTGAAAAAAAACTGAAGCCTGGAGAAAGCAAATGTTTTGCCCAAGGGTACCAGACCTTCAGGAGTAGAATAGGGAGTCACTCAGTGTTTCTTGCTTCCCTGTCTTTTTAACAGGCTTCACTGTCAGCTTGTTTTCAGTGGGCAATGACCATCCAGGATCCTCTGCCTGGGACAGTCCCAGAGAGAAGGGCAGCAAAGATCAAAGGGCCTGAGGGCAATTGCTGTAGTCATCAGATGAGTGACCTCCCAGCACCTCACCACAGTGTGTCCCAAACTGACTCCCTAAGCTCAGCCCTTCCCCAATATGCACCCCTCCCCCACTCCCATCCTCCTGCCTGGCTCTCATGTTACCATATCTGCACCTTCCCAAACCCTGTCCATTCACTCTCCTAAACCTAGTGGCGTCTCCCCATCCTAATACTGAGCTGTGATCATCTCTCCCCTGGATGGCATGCAGCCTCACGGATTACCCAGTCTCCCCAGCAACCCGAGGGATCTTTATAAATGTACTTTCCTGTCTTGTTACTGTTCAGTTTCAAATCCTTTCGTGACTCTAGAACTTTGAGATGAAGCCACAGAGGGGTCTTTCCTCAGGGTCTGGTTCCTGCCAGGTTCTTACCACTACTCTGCCCCTAGCCCCGATCAAACATGGAGATCCTGTTATTCCTGCCTCACTGGTCATACTTTTCCTAAGGGCCTGGAAACCCTGGGTGTTCCAGTTGTTTCTGTACCTGCCTGGCTACCCTACCAGACCTGTAGCGCCCTGTTAGAACAACCCATGGCCCCATGGAAGGTCTGGCCCCTGCTAGGATCTCGGAGTACAATGTGAGCAAAGTGGCAATGGCTTGTGGTGTGGAGAGAGGAGGGGCAGCATATGGTAAAAACACTCTGAAGGAAAAAAAACACAGGTGAAGAGAGAACCCTCAGTAGCTTCGCCACTGCTGCTTCTGCCACCACCACCACTGTGGCTTCTGAGAAATGCATCCACTCGCTTCTGCTTCCTACCTTTAGTCTTAAGAACTGGATGATGCTAACGACGATGATCAGCCAGGGACCACATGGAAAGCCAGCTTCTGGAACACTTGACTGGGGGACCTAAAGCAAAGAGAGTGTCACATGGGGCGTCACCCACTGTCTTCCAGATCCCGCTCCATGATGGGCTCGTGATTCTGTCATGAGGTCAACATATGTCGCTAGCTCATTTAAATATTTATGATGGGTTTTCAAATCTCCTCTTAGCATGCCAGAGTGTTCAGTTCAGTTCAGCTGCTCAATCGTGTCCGGCTCTTTGCAACCCCATGGACTGCAGCATGCCAGGCCTCCCTGTCCATCACCAACTCCCAGAGTTTACTGAAACTCGTGTCCATTGAGTCAGTGATGCCATCCAACCATCTCATCCTCTGTTGTCCCCTTCTCCTCCCACCTTCAATCTTCCCCAGCATCAGGGTCTTTTCAAATGAGTCAGTTCTTCATATCAGGTGGCCAAAGTATTGGAGTTTCAGCTTCAGCATCAGTCCAGAGTGTTGACACTAGATAAATCCTAGACTTTACAGGTGCAAGGGCCATCTGCATCTAGTGAGAACTTTCCCTTTCTGAGATGAGGAACTGTGTGGGGCAGGTGCACAGAGGAGGTCACATGCACTTCCAGCCTCTGGATCAACTTGCAGCCAGATGTGTACCCCATCTGAACTTCCCCTCCAGAAACCCAGAGTGGTACAACCACCTCACAGAACAAAGCTTTGAGCCGGACAGAGTAAAAGTCAACTCCAGTGAGGATACAGTCTTGCAAGAATGCACCCTAGTGAGGATGTATCCTGGTGGGCTTATGCCCTGGCAAGCATACATTCTTACTGTCAGATTGTTTTGGCAGCTCTAAATACAAAGTTGTACTGAATGTGCATGGAGAGCACAACCTTTGGAATCAGGAGTACCTGGGTTCAAGTCTCAACTCTATCCTTTCCTGATGCCCATGGGCTGGTTGCTAAATTTCCCTGTGCCTCAGTTTCCTCATAGGTAAAATGGATCTGGTAAGACCCACCTCACAGGGTAGCTGTGAGGATGGCAGAGGATAAAGGATGGGGCACACTTAGCCTGTGTCTGGGCACATAGAGACCTTTCAGTATGTGTGTTTGCCCTGCGAACATGAGATTATGGATCATCTTTTATCCTATTTCTTTATACTTTTTGACTGTAAGCAAGAATAATTTTATGGCCAGAAAAAAACAATAGAAGATAAGGGGAAAAAAACTATCCTTGCAATAATTTTTTTTTTTTTCAAACAGATTCTAGGAGGTAGAAGAGACCTCCTTTGTGCACCTGCCCTACACAGTTCCCCGTCTTGGAAAGGGAAAGTTCCCACTAGATGCAGATAGCCCTTGCACCTGTAAAGTTCTAGGATTTATAGGTATTCTCTCTACTGTCAGAGGGCAGACACATGCTGCTGTGTCACAGGGTAGAGGGGAGAGGCAAGCTGGGGGACAGGTGCCAGGACTGTGGTTCCATGCTCTGGGACCAGCACTGGTGCTTCCCTTCATGCTGCCTGGTGGCCAACCGAGGCAAAATCAACTCATAATTCCTAGACTTTTTATAGAAATAAAAGCACCCAGATCAGATGGGGCATTCAAATTTACATGCATTCATGATGAAGGAATGAAGTTTGCATTTCTTATTTCTGAGTTGAATGAAAACATAATGCTGTACTTTTAGGTTCTTTAAGGCATGAGAACAGAGAGAAGGTGGACTTCCCTGGTGGCTCAGTGGTAAAGAGTCTGTCTGCCAATGCAGCAGACACAGGTTCAGTCTCTGGGTGGGGAAGATCCCCTGGAGAAGGGAATGGCAACCCACTCCAGTATTCTTGCCTGGAGGTTTCCATGGACACAGGAGCCTGGTGGGATACAGTCCATGGGGTCACAAAAACTCGAACATGACTGGGCAACTAAATAACAACACAACAACTAAGATGGGAATTTGGGGGGAAAAAGTGAATTTTAAAATCTTATTGGTGAAAAGGCCTGTGATCAGTTGCACCATGGTCCTCCAAGAAATATCTATGCCACAATAATCAGGAAGGTCTCAAGAGGCAGGTCAGGTGGTCTGGTATTCCCATCTCTTTCAGAATTTTCCAAGTTTATTGTGATCCACACAGTCAAAGGCTTTGGCATAGTCAATAAAGCAGAAATAGATGTTTTAGATGTTTTTCTGCTTTTCTGATGATCCAGCAGACGTTGGCAATTTGATCTCTGGTTCCTCTGCCTTTTTTAAAACCAGCTTGAACATCTGGAAGTTCACAGTTCATGTATTACTGAAGCCTGGCTTGGAGAATTTTGAGCATTACTTTAGTAGCGTGTGAGATGAGTACAATTGTGTGGTAGTTTGAGCATTCTTTGGCATTGCCTTTCTTTGGGATTGGAATGAAAACTGACCTTTTCACCAGTCCTGTGGGCACTGCTGAGTTTTCCAAATTTGCTGGTGTATTGAGTGCAGCACTTTCACAGCATCATCTTTTAGGATTTGAAATAGCTCAACTGGAATTCCATCACCCCCACTAGCTTTGTTCACAGTGATGCTTTCTAAGGCCCATTTGGCATCACATTCCAGGATGTCTTGCTCTAGGTGAGTGATCACACCATCGTGATTTTCTGGGTCATGAAGATCTTTTTTTGTACAGCTATTCTGTGTATTCTTGCCACCCCTTCTTAACATCTTCTGCTTCTGTTAGGTCCATACCTTTTCTGTCCTTTATTGAGCCCATCTTTGCATGAAATGT
>NW_024070387.1:0-13890 GCF_014754425.2 Oryx dammah
AATATTTTCAAAATGACTTTATTGCTCATGGCAGATTCAATGCAATTGTTATTAGGTTATAAATGGCATTTTCCCCAGAACTAGAACAAGAAACACCATTTGTATGTAGACACAAAATACCTGAATAGCCAAAATAATCCTGAGAAAGAAAAGCAGAGCTGGAGGAATCAGACTGCCTGCCTTCACACTATGCCACAAAGCTACAGTCATCAAGACAATGTCGTGCTGGCACAAAACCAGAAACATAGACCAATGGATCAGGATGGAAAGCCCAGAAGTAAACCATATACCCAATGGTTACCTAACTTATGACAAAGGACACAGATTATATACTTGAGAAAGAAAGTCTCTTCAATAAGTGGTTCTGGAAAACTGGACAGCTACATGTAAAAGAATGAAATTAGAATACTACTTAACACCATATTAAAAAAATAGACTCAAAATGGATTAAAGACCTGAATGTAATACCAGATACTATAAGTCTCTTAGAAGAAAACAAATGGTAAACATTCTCTAACACAAATTGCAGCAATATTTTTTTCAATTCATCTCCTAGAGTAATCAAAATAAAAACAAACTAACAACAGCAACAACAAAAAACACAAATGGGATCTAATTAAACTCAAAGCATTTGCACAACAAAGTGAAAGTGAAGTTGCTCAGTCGTGTCCAACTCTTTGCGACCCCATGGATTGTAGCCCGCCAGGATCCTCTGTCCATGGGATTCTCCAGGCAAGAATACTGGGAAACCAAAAGCAAAATGAAAAGACAATCCACAGAATCGGAGAAAATATTTGCAAAAAATGCTATTGAAAAGGGATTAGTCTTCAAAATTTACAAGCAGCTTCTGTGGCTCAATACAAAACACAAACAAACAAAAACTCATCAAAAATGAGCAAAAAACATAAATAGACATTTCCCCAAAGAAGACATACAGATGGCCAAGATATGAAAACATATACAACATCATTAATTATTAGAGAAATGCAAATCAGAACTGCAATATGATATCACCTGCCATTCAGAATGATCATCCTCAAAAAATGTACAAATAGTAGATGTTGGAGAGAGTGCGGAGCAAAGTAAACCTTCCCACCCTGTTAGTGGTAATATAAGTTGGTAAAGCAGTTATCAAGAACAGTATGGAGGTTCCTTATAAAACTAAAAGCAGAGCTATCATATAATCTAGCAATCCCATTCCTGGGCATATATCCTGAAACAATCACGGTTTGAAAGGATACAGGCACTCCTATGTTCACTGCAGTTTTGTTTACAATATCCAAGGCATAGAAGCAATCTAAATGCCCATTGACAGATGAGCAGATGAATAAGATATGGGACATATTTGAAATAGTATATTACTCAGCCATTAGAAAGAATGGCATAACAACTTTTGCAGCAACACGGTTGGACCTGGAGATTGTCATACTAGGGAAGTCGGAGAAAGACAAATGTTATGTGATATTGCTTATATGCAGAGTCTAAAAATTGTAATACTAATGAACTTATTTACAAAACAGAAACAGACTCACAGACTTAGAGAATTTATGATTACCAGAGGGGAAAGGAGTGGGGGAGGAATAGATTGGTAGTTTGGGACTGACATGTACATATTGCTATATTTATAATAGATAACAAATAGGGATCTATTGCATAGCACAAATAGGGATCTCTGCTCAATTCTGTTACAAGATAAATGGGAAAATAATTTGAAAAACAATATTTACATATATATGTGTAACTGAATCACTTTGCTGAGTTGGAGCAAACTCCAGGAGATAGTGAAGGACAGGGAAGCCTGGCATGCTGCAGTCCATGCGGTCGCAAAGAGCCAGACACAACTTAGAGACTGAACAACAATACACCTGAAACTAACACAACATTGTTAATCCCAAGAATTCCAATAAAAATTAAAAATAGATGCATTAAATAACTGAAGTATAATTTTCAATGTTAGCTTTAAGTGAAATATCTACTTTTATCTAAATAACACTAAGTAAAAATAGATTATTTAGCACATATTTATACCTTATATCACTAGGGAAAATTGCATAAATAAAATATTTTAAAATGTTATAATTTCTGAATACTCATAAAATACATCTTTGAAATTTTGTTTTCATGAACAATTGTAAAGATAAAGTTAAACCATTAGATTAATTTGGAATACAATTTATTTGTTCAGTTCATTTCAGTTCAGTTCAGTCGCTCAGTCATGTCCGACTCTTTGCGACCCCATGAATCGCACGCCAGGCCTCCCTGTCCATCACCAACTCCCTGAGTTCACTCAGGTTCACGTTCATCGAGTCAGTAATGCCATCCAGCCATCTCATCCTCTGTCGTCCCCTTCTCCCTCCTGCCCCCAATCCCTCCCAGCATCAAAGTCTTTTCTAATGAGTCAGCTCTTCACATGAGGTGGCCAAAGTACTGGAGTTTCAGCTTTAGCATCATTCCTTACAAAGAAATCCCAGGGTTGATCTCCTTCAGAATGGACTGGCTGGATCTCCTTGCAGTCCAAGGGACTCTCAAGAGTCTTCTCCAACACCACAGTTCAAAAGCATCAATTCTTTGGCACTCAGCCTTCTTCACAGTCCAACTCTCGCATCCATACATGACCACAGGAAAAACCATAGCCTTGACTAGATGGACCTTAGTCAGCAAAGTAATGTCTCTGCTTTTGAATATACTATCTAGGGTGGTCATAACTTTTCTTCCAAGGAGTAAGTGTCTTTTAATTTCATGGCTGCAGTCACCATCTGCAGTGATTTTGGAGCCCCTAAAACTAAAGTCTGACACTGTTTCCACTGTTTCCCCATCTATTTCCCATGAAGTGAGGGGACCGGATGCCATGATCTTCGTTTTCTGAATGTTGAGCTTTAAGCCTACTTTTTAACTCTCCTCTTTCACTTTCATCAAGAGGCTTTTGAGTTCCTCTTCACTTTCTTCCATAAGAGTGGTGTCATCTGCATATCTGAGGTTATTGATATTTCTCCCAGCAGTCTTGATTCCAGCTTGTGTTTCTTCCAGTCCAGCGTTTCTCATGATGTATTCTGCATATAAGTTAAATAAGCAGGGTGACAATATACAGCCTTGATGTACTCCTTTTCCTATTTGGAACCAGTCTGTTGTTCCATGTCCAGTTCTAACTGTTGCTTCCTAACCTGCATACAGATTTCTCAAGAGGTAGGTCAGGTGGTCTGGTATTCCCATTTCTCTCACAATTTTCCACAGTTTAAGAGGGTTTATTTAGTGGTACTTTAGTTTCTACCATAGGAAATCCCAGGAGAATATGGGGTTATAGTGTGACTGCCTCCAATTCCATTGAAGAGAATATTGGGAGTGGAAGTGACAGGGGAAGTTCCATTATTCAAATAAGTAAGAGAGGACCAAAAAATCACATGGAAATGTACAAAGTGATTTGATGATGAAATCCTCCTCAGAGAACCTAGATTCACCTCTTCATTCATCCATTCTTGCCTTTGGGTTACTGAGGTGTTGGGAATTAATATAGACATATTATTTCAAGTGTAGTCAGCACATCACAATTCCAAAGTGTGATACAATTCTCATCTAATTATGAGAGTTAAGGGAGTGGATCCATAATGAATTGAGTCACAGAATTAAGTTCCAGAGTGCCAACACATAAACAGGTATTATCTGTTCAGTCCAGTTGCATTTTCCCACTACTTGTAAAGCCTGTTTGCCATAGAAATGTCACTTGGGTATTATAGATGATTTTTCTCTATCACACAACTTAGGGTTGTGCAGGGAAGGTGAGGCACCTGAGCCACCAGATGCCAGATATGTCAGTTTGCTCATTAGAATTTTATTTCAGATATGAAAGAAGTATCTGATTCTGTGCTGTCCTGTCCCAGACTGCTTAATATATGCATAAACATGGATTACACCTATGTACATTTTTAAGAGGAAAGAGCAAAAGCATGGAGTTTGAAGCCTGAAAAAAAATTCCTTTTGACTACCAGCTTCACAATGTATTATCTGGGATACACTCACCCTTTCTTGGTCAAGCAGGTGTTTTCCATCCTACTATATGTCAAGACAGTCCATGTTGGGATATAAGACTGACAGAGTAGCATTACTGTTCTTGTTTTATATTTCAAATCTCAAGAGATATGGTGATATACATGAAGCATCAAAAGCGTAAAGGGGCTAGGGACTGATTTAATCTAGGTATCAGAGAATAGGAAATGAGATTTAAGATAGAATCTGAAAAACCAATAGGACTCAATAGATGAGCAGAATTAGGGAAGAGTGTGCTAAGCATATGAAAATCTGGGGGCAGAGGGTAAGAGTCAGGTGTATTGAAGGAAAGTATGAGCAGGGAGGCCTGGAGCACAATTATGACCCATTTATGGGAATCTGGGTGGGACAGTATAATTAGAGAAAGAGGCAAGGGAACTTTTAATTTTTTTTAATGTTCAGTTTTCAAATTCATGGGCTTCCCTGCTGGCTCAGCTGGTAAAGAATCCACCTGCAATACAGGAGACCTGGGTTTGATTAGGAAGATCCCCTGGAGAAGCAAATGGGTACTCACTCCAGTATTCTGGCCTGGAAAATCCCATGAACCATAGAGTCCATGGGGTCGCAAAGAGTGGGAGATGACTGAATGACTTTTACTTTCATATCCATAAAATAAAATGTGTAACTTATATTAGTGTTAAAAAATGTGTATTTAATGCATTCATCCCTTGATTATCAAACAGGAGGCCTGTGCATTTAAAGAAAAGTTAGATACCTTATGGATTCTAGCTTTTTGTTTGGTTGGTTGGTTTTGGTTACTGTCTTGGTCTGCCAGAACTGCCATAATAAAGTACCACAGACTGTTTGTTTTAAACAACAGACATGTGTCCTCTTGTAGCTTTAGGGCTGTAAATTCAAGATCAAGGGGCCAGCATGTTTGATTTACACCAAAGCCCTTGGTTGCCTTGACTGCTCTCTCCCCATGTCCTCACACGGTTTTTTCTCTGTGCACATGCATTTCTGGTATCTCTTCCTCCTCTAACAAGGACATCAGTCATACTGCATTAGGGCTCCACCTACACATGCTCACTTCACCTACTTACTTCTTTAAAGACTCAATCTCCAGATCTGTCACACTGGAAGGTACTCAGAATTGAGACTTTACATAGACATTCTCTAAGTTTATATAGAAATTCAGTGCATAAAATTTGGTTTGCTCAGACTGTTGTTAAACTGTAAGTCTGTTTTCTCTCTTTCAACCCAGACTAGAAAATCTTTTGGAACTCATTTTTCCCTCAGGATATGTTTTTCACTATATCTCTTTTGTCTTATTTCCCCTCCCATGTTATGGTGTGTTTGCAGTTGTTTATTCCAGTTTCAAAGTGTCAGTTCTCTGGTTGCTCTGAACTTGTTCTCCAACTCTGGGTCATAAAATAGATAATTTCATAATCATATTTGTATATGTTGATAGTCACTCAGTCATGTCTGACTCTTTGGGACCCATGGACAGGCTCCTCTGTCCATGGAGATTCTTCAGGCAAGAATACTGGAGTGGGTTGCTATGCCATCCTCTATATCATATATAACAACAACAACAAAATGCTTTTGTAGACTATAAACCATACATAGTTGTGAGAACAAGTTATATATTGAACAAATGTAGATAAAAGTGTATTAAGGAAAACACTGAAAGGGTAAGAGAATAACAAAATAACCAAGCATTATGGTAGAAGCAATGGTAAAGAATCTGCCTGCAATGCAGGAGACCCAAGCTTGACCCCTGGTTTGGAAAGATCCTCTGGAAAAAGGAATGGTTACCCATTCCAGTTATCTTTCCTGGAGAATTCCATAGATGGAGGAGCCTGGCAAGTTATAGTCTATGGGGTCACAAAGAGGCAGACATGGTTGAACAACTAACACTTTCACAACACAGTGTTATTATTAACAACCAGAAAACTATTGAGACAAAGCAAAAATTGCTTAAATGATAATCAACTTGAGAAAAAATGTCAATGAACCATTAAAAATATACTGCTTAGTGGAAGTCTAATGAAATGCAGATATCTAGCTCACCCAAATATGTAATACCACCATACATTCTGGGTGAAACTTATTAATTCTCTCCTTATTTACCCATATTAATATTATTATGTTTTCTATATTGCACTATCCTGTTTATTGTAAACAGTTATTATCCCCATTAACATCTGAGAAAATCAAGCTTCAGAGGTTCCACTAGATCAAAAGCTTGCCCAAAGCTATCGCTAATAGCTCTAGAACTGGATTTCTTGATCCTTGCCTCCAAACCTTGCTGCTTTCTTCAACTTTTTGTGATATGCAAAGGAAAAAATAGAAAAGCATGTCATTGTGTAAGATGCAGTGGGGGTGATGTGTAAACATACCCAAGAAACTATGGTTATCGGACATTAAGGGTTATTCATGGAAATAAAAGTATAGTATACTTGAGAACTATTGTTCAATGTTCACCTCCATCAGAAACACAAGCATGTTCATACACTCACACAGACACACAGAGAAATGTAAAGTTTCATGAACAACTGGGTTTCATTATCCATTACTTGAAATCACCAAAAGGCCACTCTGGGAGGACTTGTTTAAGCAAACCTAGTACTTGTTAAGCAAACCTAGTAAAATCCTTCATCACTATGACATCTATACTTACTGGGTCTCAAATTGCAGTGACTTGAGACTCAGAGATCACACTTAATGACCATTCTTTCAGATAACTTGAACATGGACAATAAAACTGAAATGAAAATTGATGTCTTGAGCCATAAAATTTAGCTTTATGTTTTATTGGTTGCATAGAGTCAAACTCACAAATTTTGGAGTGAAATTGACTCTAAAAGAGAGGCTATATCAGTTATGGGAGATAATACTATTTAAAATGGCTAAATGGAGGTGCTGGAACATCCCCATGTACTTTGTGCTAAGGAGAAAGATTCAGTTCAGTTCAGTTCGGTCACTCAGTCGTGTCCGACTCTTTGTGACCCCATGAAGCAAAGCACGTCAAGCCTCCCTGTCCATCATCAACTCCCAGAGTTCACCCAAATCCATGTCCACTGAGTCTGTGATGCCATCCAACCATCTCATCCTCTGTCATCCCCTTCTCCTCCTGCCCTCAATCTTTCCCAGAATCAGGGTCTTTTCAAATGAGTCAGTTCTTCGCATCAGGTGGCCAAAGTATTATTTCAGCTTCAGCATCAGTCCTTCCAATGAATATTCAGGACTGATTTCATTTAGGATGGACTGGTTGGATCTCCTTGCAGTCCAAGGGACTCTCAAGAGTCTTCTCCAACACCACAGTTCAAAAGGATCAATTCTTTGGCACTCAGCCTTCTTCACAGTCCAACTCTCACATCCATATATGACCACTGGAAAAACCAGAGCCTTGACTAGATGGACCTTTGTTGAAAAAGCAGTGTCTCTGCTTTTCAATATGCTGTCTGCTGCTGCTGCTAAGTCGCTTCAGTCGTATGCAACTCTGTGCGACCCCAGAGACGGAAGCCCACCAGGCTCCCCCATCCCTGGGATTCTCCAGGCAAGAACACTGGAGTGGGTTGCCATTTCCTTCTCCAATGCATGAAAGTGAAAAGTGAAAGTGAAATCGCTTAGCTGTGTCCCACTCTTAGCGACCCCATGGACTGCAGCCTACCAGGCTCCTCCATCCATGCGATTTTCCAGGCAAGAGTACTGGAGTGGGGTGATATTGCCTTATGCTGTCTAGGTTGGTCATAACTTTCCTTCCAAGGAGTAAGCATCTTTTAATTTCATGGCTGCAATCAACATCTGCAACGAATTTGGAGGCCAGAAAAAGGTAGGGGTGTTAATACCTCATCTGAGATGTTAAGCCAGTTCAGTGCTTCACATGCTGTTTTTAGAATTAAGTAAAAACTATTTCAAATCTAACTATATGTTTCATACGTATGTACACACACATATACACCCACATCCCACACATATTTTTTTAAAGCTATACATAACGGAATTTTATCAGAAATTGCCTTTGAAATACAAGTTCTGTTCTATTCATTTGTATTAGAAAAAGTTTTACAGAAGAGAGAATAAATAAAATTAATAAATAGCAAGGGAATCAAAATAGTTTCTTATTATTATGTGTTTGAAACATAATACTTTAGGACAAGACCTATAGGATCTAACATAGATGTGCATGTGACTGTTTTGTAAGAAAGAAAAATGAAGTGACAATTATGTGGCTTAGTCTCCCTTACATGAAAACCAAGTTAACTGAGAAGTCAGAGGATCCCTAAGAATAGTTTAAAGAAACATTCTGTGGCTAAATATTTTTAGATAAATAAGTGAATGTGTTTTTATAACATTTTTAAGCTGAATACTTAAAGGGGGGATGATTATCTTAATACTTAAAGGAGGGATGGGGAAGTAACAATCCCAAGACTTAAGCCACACTTGCATGCAGTGATAATGTGAATTCTAAGAGAAGGTGTTCTAATGCAGAGAAAGTCTCTTCTAGAAAGCCTCATGTAGCATGGATTCACTCTTCTGTTAAAAAAAATACATAACACAAGAAATAAACACCTACGTTATCTGTAGGGTACAGAGAATTGGGAAATTCTGAAACTTTAGATGACTCACTGTTGAGAACAGTGCAGAGGATTTCTTGTTTCATTTCTCCTTTCAGAAAAGACTTGAAAGTTTAATGTATCAAAATACAAAATCAACTCTACCCTGAGGCAGATATTGTGAGTTTGGGCAAACAATAGGAATTTGGAAGGAAGTGGTCACAAATAGGCCATGCCACAAACTATTAGACTTTGGTTGAACAAACGTCACTGAGTACACGCTTTGACAGTTGGGATCTGAAAACTGTTTTTGTTGTTATTTGTGGTTTTGCTGGCTTTTTAAAGGAAGGAAAAGCAAAAGTCTTAAGTAAAGTTAGGAGAAGCATGGTCCTTTTTGAGGGCTGCTGATCAGATAACCAGCCACTACACTGGTTTCGTATGATGGGTCTACAAGGCCTTAAGTTCATTTGTAAACATTTTTATGTATCTGACTTTTTTTTTTTAATGATGCATACTATACAAGTGCTGTTGGTGATGGTTTACTTTGGAGAAAAAGGGAGGAACGATAAGTTCTTTAGGGGAAAGCTTACACTTCCCTGGTGGCTCAGACGGTTAATTGTCTGTCTACAACGTGGGAGACCGGGGTTCGATCCCTGGGTCGGGAAGATCCCCTGGAGAAGGAAATGGCAATCCACTCCAGTACTATTGCCTGGAAAATCCCATTGACAGAGGAGCCTGGTAGGCTACAGTCCATGGGGTCACAAAGAGTCGGACACGACTGAGTGACTTCACTTTCACTTTACATTAAGATAGCCTGGTATTTGAATAATCCAACACTGTCTTTTCAGATTAATTTGTGTTTTCAATCAGTAGGAAGAGACACAAGTACAATTGCTTGAGACAATTACAATTTCCAAAACCAGGACATTCATAGACTCTTAAAAGTGTGTTAACTGAGATAATAGCGGACTCAGAGTACAACAACCTGGCGGGACCCAGAAGCCCATGAATTTACATAACATTCAGATTCCGAGCTCACCTTTTCTCTGTGCTCCCCAAAATAATTTTCTATGTTATGGAACATTCTCTGATGGCTAATGGAAAGTAAGGTGTGTTGGGGGAAAAAAAAATGATGCATTTCATTTTTTTCATGGAATGAGAATGAATTCTTAAAAATGCATCTGAGAGCATTTGTACTATACCTATTTCATCAGTTCAGTTCAGTTCAGTTCAGTCGTCCAGTCGTGTCCGACTCTTTGCGACCCCATGAATCACAGCACACCAGGCCTTCCTGTCCATCACCAACTACTGGAGTTTACTCAAACTCATGTCCATCGAGTCAGTAATGCCATCCAGCCATCTCATCCTCTGTTGTCCCCTTCTCCTCCTGCCCCCAAACCCTCCCAGAATCAGTCTTTTCCAATGAGTCAACTCTTCGCATGAGGTAGTCAAGTATTGGAGTTTCAGGTTTAGCATCAGTCCTTCCAGTGAACACCCAGGACTGATCTCCTTTAGGATGGACTGGTTGGATTTCCTTGCAGTCCAAGGGACTCTCAAGAGTCTTCTCCAACACCACAGTTCAAAAGAATCAGTTCTTTGGCGCTCAACTTTCTTTACAGTCAAACTCTCACATCCATACATGACCACTGGAAAAACCATAGACTTAACTAGATGGACCTTTGTTGGCAAAGTAATGTCTCTACTTTTGAATATGCTATCTAGGTTGGTCATAACTTTCCTTCCAAGGAGTAGGCATCTTTTAATTTCATGGCTTCAATTACTATCTGCAATGATTTTGGAGCCCCCAAAATACAGTCTGACACTGTTTCCACTGTTTCCCCATCTATTTCCCATGAAGTGATGGGACCAGATGCCATGATCTTCATTTTCTGCATGTTGAGCTTTAAGCCAACTTTTTCACTCTCCTCTTTCATCAAGAAGCTTTTTAGTTCTTCTTCACTTTCTGCCATAAGGGTGGTGTCATCTGAATATCTGAGGTTATTGATATTTCTCCCGGCAATCTTGATTCCAGCTTGTGCTTGTTCCAGCCCAGCATTTCTCATGATGTACTCTGCATATAAGTTAAATAAGCAGGGTGACAATATACAACCTTGATGGACTCCTTTCCTATTTGGAACCAGTCTGTTGTTCCATGTCCAGTTCTAACTATTGCTTCCTGACCGGCATATAGGTTTCTCAAGAGGCAGGTCAGGTGGTCTGGTATTCCCATCTCTTTCAGAATTTTCCACAGTTTATTGTGATCCACACAGTCAAAGGCTTTGGTATAATCAATAAAGCAGAAATAGATTTTTTTTTCTGGAACTCTCCTGCTTTTTTGATGATCAAGCAGATGTTGGCAATTTGATCTCTGGTTTTTCTGCCTTTTCTAAAACCAGCTTGAACATCTGGAAGTTCACCTGTTTCATAGGCTTTACTAATTAGAAATAAGAATCAAATTGCTGTCTTGATACTATTGGAATCTCCATATCCAATGAGCCTTTTATTTCAACTTAAGCAAGAGTTCTAGTGGTCTCTGAGGGCAAGAGAAGGCTAATTGTCACTGCCATTGCTAGACAATTTTTGTATCACCTGATCCCAAATGCTATTACCTTTCAAACCTCAAAACCCAAATTTTTGATGTGGAGGCATGTTCGTCTTATGTTTACAAAACTAAAACAAGCAAACAAACAAAGAAACAAAAACTTTTGTCTGTAGAATGTGACAAAAAAGTGCTGAATCATGCCAGCATATGAGCTAGACTGGAATCTGATGTGTGTATATTGGTCCCTCCACTTTGTGTACCCCCAGTTACTATGGTAATAAACTTTCTGTGTACAGGTCAGGGACATTTTATTTCATTAGATAAAATCTATAACTTTTATGTTAAGTGAAAAAAATATTATATTTTTAAATACTCAAAATTTTCAGTTGGGTAATAATTTTTATTTTAATCATGATATAACTGTCAGCATAAAAAATATTCAGCTTAAAAATATGCAGTTGTAAGTTTTTAGAAATTATAAACTAATGACTCCACACATTAGTGCATGTAGTACGGATAAACAGGAGAGAAAAAGAAATTATTCATCTTAAAATATTTCTTAAAAAGTAATTTTAGAACAAATTGAAAGCACAATTAAAGGTATTATCAAAGGTAACACTTACATAACAGTTTAATTTTGAAAAATAATTCAAGTAATATGATGACCATAAATACGTGTCTCACACTCCCTCCCCTTTACATTTCTATCTTAAAGACCACCAGGTTGTACCAGTAGCATTAAAAAAGTATTAATAGTTTGAGAATGGAATCAATAGGTAATGTCCACCAAAGCATAATTAAGCCCTGGTGGCTCAGAAGATAGAGAATTTGCCTTCAATTCAGGAGAACTGGGTTGGATCCTGGGTCAGGAAGTTCCCCTGGCATGAGAATGGCAACCCACTCCAGTAAAACAAAGAAAAGAATCCAAATGGACAGAGGACCCTGGCAGGCTACAGGCAATGGAGTCTCACAGGGTCAGACACAAATGAATTACTATTTTCAAACAATAATTCAGTTCAGTTCAGTTGCTCAGTAGTGTCTGACTCTTTGCGACCCCATGAATTGCAGCATGTCAGGCCTCCCTGTCCATCCACAACTCCCAGAGTTCACTCAGACTCACATCCATTGAGTCAGTGATGCCATACAGCCATCTCATTTTCTGTCATCCCCTTTTCCTCCTGCTCCCAATCCCTCCCATCATCAGAGTTTTTTCCAATGAGTCAACTCTTCGCATGAGATGGCCAAAGTACTGGAGTTTCAGCTTTAGCATCATTCCTTCCAAAGAAATCCCAGGGCTGATCTCCTTCAGAATGGATTGGTTGGATCTCCTTGCAGTCCAAGGGACTCTCAAGAGTCTTCTCAAACACTACAGTTCAAAAACATCAATTCTTCAGTGCTCAGCCTTCTTCATCGCCCAACTCTCCCATCCATACATGACTACTGGAAAAACCATAGCCTTGACTAGACGAACCTTTGTTGGCAAAGTATTGTCTCTGTTTTTCAACATGCTATCTAGGTTGGTCATAACTTTTCTTCCAAGGAGTAAGTGTCTTTTAATTTCATGGCTGCAATCACCATCTGCAGTGATTTTAGAGCCCCCAAAATAAAGCCTGACACTGTTTCCCCATCTATTTGCCATGAAGTGATGGGACCAGATGCCCATCAAGAGGCTTTTTAGTTCCTCTTCAATTTCTGCCATAAGGGTGGTGTCATCTGCATATCTGAGGTTATTGATATTTCTCCCGGCAATCTTGATTCCAGCTTGTGTTTCTTCCAGTCCAGCGTTTCTCATGATGTACTCTGCATAGAAGTTAAATAAACAGGGTGACAATATATAACCTTGACATACTCCTTTTCCTATTTGGAACCAGTCTGTTGTTCCATGTCCAGTTCTAACTGTTGCTTCCTGACCTGCATACAGATTTCTCAAGAGGCAGGTCAGGTGGTCTAGTATTCCTATCTGTCTCAGAATATTCCACTGTTCATTGTGATCCACACAGTCAAAGGCTTTGGCATTGTCAATAAAGCAGAAATAGAAGTTTTTCTGGAATTCTTTTGCTTTTTCCATGATCCAGCGGATGTTGGCAATTTGATCTCCGGTTCCTCTGCCTTTTCTAAAACCAGCTTGAACATCAGGAAGTTCACAGTTAACGTATTGCTGAAGCCTGGCTTGGAGAATTTTGAGCATTACTTTACTGACATGTGAGATGAGTGCAAACATGCAGTAGTTTGAGTATTCTTTGGCATTGCCTTTCTTTGGGATTGGAATGAAAACTGACCTTTTCCAGTCCTGTAGCCACTGCTGAGTTTTCCAAATTTGCTGGCATATTAAGTACAGCACTTTCACAGCATCATCTTTAAGGATTTGAAATAGCTACACTAGAATGCCTTCAACTCCACTAGCTTTGTTCATAGTGATGCTTTCTAAGGCCCACTTGACTTCACATTCCAGGATGTCTAGCTATAGGTGAGTGATCACACCATTATGATTAATCTTGGTCGTGAAGATCTTTTGTGTACAGTTTTTCTGTGTATTCTTGCCACCTCTTCTTAATATCTTCTGCTTCTGTTAGGTTCGTACCATTGCTGTCCTTTATCGAGCCCGTCTTTGCATGAAATGTTCCCTTGGTGTCTGTAATTTTCTTGAAGAGATCTCTAGTCTTTCCGATTCTGTTGTTTTCCTCTATTTCTTTCCATTGATAGCTGAAGAAGGCTTTTTTATCTCTTCTTGCTATTCTTTTTTTTTTTTTTTTTTTTTAATATTTTCAAAATGACTTTATTGCTCATGGCAGATTCAATGCAATT
>NW_024070388.1:0-13890 GCF_014754425.2 Oryx dammah
AATATTTTCAAAATGACTTTATTGCTCATGGCAGATTCAATGCAATTGTTATTAGGTTATAAATGGCATTTTCCCCAGAACTAGAACAAGAAACACCATTTGTATGTAGACACAAAATACCTGAATAGCCAAAATAATCCTGAGAAAGAAAAGCAGAGCTGGAGGAATCAGACTGCCTGCCTTCACACTATGCCACAAAGCTACAGTCATCAAGACAATGTCGTGCTGGCACAAAACCAGAAACATAGACCAATGGATCAGGATGGAAAGCCCAGAAGTAAACCATATACCCAATGGTTACCTAACTTATGACAAAGGACACAGATTATATACTTGAGAAAGAAAGTCTCTTCAATAAGTGGTTCTGGAAAACTGGACAGCTACATGTAAAAGAATGAAATTAGAATACTACTTAACACCATATTAAAAAAATAGACTCAAAATGGATTAAAGACCTGAATGTAATACCAGATACTATAAGTCTCTTAGAAGAAAACAAATGGTAAACATTCTCTAACACAAATTGCAGCAATATTTTTTTCAATTCATCTCCTAGAGTAATCAAAATAAAAACAAACTAACAACAGCAACAACAAAAAACACAAATGGGATCTAATTAAACTCAAAGCATTTGCACAACAAAGTGAAAGTGAAGTTGCTCAGTCGTGTCCAACTCTTTGCGACCCCATGGATTGTAGCCCGCCAGGATCCTCTGTCCATGGGATTCTCCAGGCAAGAATACTGGGAAACCAAAAGCAAAATGAAAAGACAATCCACAGAATCGGAGAAAATATTTGCAAAAAATGCTATTGAAAAGGGATTAGTCTTCAAAATTTACAAGCAGCTTCTGTGGCTCAATACAAAACACAAACAAACAAAAACTCATCAAAAATGAGCAAAAAACATAAATAGACATTTCCCCAAAGAAGACATACAGATGGCCAAGATATGAAAACATATACAACATCATTAATTATTAGAGAAATGCAAATCAGAACTGCAATATGATATCACCTGCCATTCAGAATGATCATCCTCAAAAAATGTACAAATAGTAGATGTTGGAGAGAGTGCGGAGCAAAGTAAACCTTCCCACCCTGTTAGTGGTAATATAAGTTGGTAAAGCAGTTATCAAGAACAGTATGGAGGTTCCTTATAAAACTAAAAGCAGAGCTATCATATAATCTAGCAATCCCATTCCTGGGCATATATCCTGAAACAATCACGGTTTGAAAGGATACAGGCACTCCTATGTTCACTGCAGTTTTGTTTACAATATCCAAGGCATAGAAGCAATCTAAATGCCCATTGACAGATGAGCAGATGAATAAGATATGGGACATATTTGAAATAGTATATTACTCAGCCATTAGAAAGAATGGCATAACAACTTTTGCAGCAACACGGTTGGACCTGGAGATTGTCATACTAGGGAAGTCGGAGAAAGACAAATGTTATGTGATATTGCTTATATGCAGAGTCTAAAAATTGTAATACTAATGAACTTATTTACAAAACAGAAACAGACTCACAGACTTAGAGAATTTATGATTACCAGAGGGGAAAGGAGTGGGGGAGGAATAGATTGGTAGTTTGGGACTGACATGTACATATTGCTATATTTATAATAGATAACAAATAGGGATCTATTGCATAGCACAAATAGGGATCTCTGCTCAATTCTGTTACAAGATAAATGGGAAAATAATTTGAAAAACAATATTTACATATATATGTGTAACTGAATCACTTTGCTGAGTTGGAGCAAACTCCAGGAGATAGTGAAGGACAGGGAAGCCTGGCATGCTGCAGTCCATGCGGTCGCAAAGAGCCAGACACAACTTAGAGACTGAACAACAATACACCTGAAACTAACACAACATTGTTAATCCCAAGAATTCCAATAAAAATTAAAAATAGATGCATTAAATAACTGAAGTATAGTTTTCAATGTTAGCTTTAAGTGAAATATCTACTTTTATCTAAATAACACTAAGTAAAAATAGATTATTTAGCACATATTTATACCTTATATCACTAGGGAAAATTGCATAAATAAAATATTTTAAAATGTTATAATTTCTGAATACTCATAAAATACATCTTTGAAATTTTGTTTTCATGAACAATTGTAAAGATAAAGTTAAACCATTAGATTAATTTGGAATACAATTTATTTGTTCAGTTCATTTCAGTTCAGTTCAGTCGCTCAGTCATGTCCGACTCTTTGCGACCCCATGAATCGCACGCCAGGCCTCCCTGTCCATCACCAACTCCCTGAGTTCACTCAGGTTCACGTTCATCGAGTCAGTAATGCCATCCAGCCATCTCATCCTCTGTCGTCCCCTTCTCCCTCCTGCCCCCAATCCCTCCCAGCATCAAAGTCTTTTCTAATGAGTCAGCTCTTCACATGAGGTGGCCAAAGTACTGGAGTTTCAGCTTTAGCATCATTCCTTACAAAGAAATCCCAGGGTTGATCTCCTTCAGAATGGACTGGCTGGATCTCCTTGCAGTCCAAGGGACTCTCAAGAGTCTTCTCCAACACCACAGTTCAAAAGCATCAATTCTTTGGCACTCAGCCTTCTTCACAGTCCAACTCTCGCATCCATACATGACCACAGGAAAAACCATAGCCTTGACTAGATGGACCTTAGTCAGCAAAGTAATGTTTCTGCTTTTGAATATACTATCTAGGGTGGTCATAACTTTTCTTCCAAGGAGTAAGTGTCTTTTAATTTCATGGCTGCAGTCACCATCTGCAGTGATTTTGGAGCCCCTAAAACTAAAGTCTGACACTGTTTCCACTGTTTCCCCATCTATTTCCCATGAAGTGAGGGGACCGGATGCCATGATCTTCGTTTTCTGAATGTTGAGCTTTAAGCCTACTTTTTAACTCTCCTCTTTCACTTTCATCAAGAGGCTTTTGAGTTCCTCTTCACTTTCTTCCATAAGAGTGGTGTCATCTGCATATCTGAGGTTATTGATATTTCTCCCAGCAGTCTTGATTCCAGCTTGTGTTTCTTCCAGTCCAGCGTTTCTCATGATGTACTCTGCATATAAGTTAAATGAGCAGGGTGACAATATACAGCCTTGACGGACTCCTTTTCCTATTTGGAACCAGTCTGTTGTTCCATGTCCAGTTCTAACTGTTGCTTCCTAACCTGCATACAGATTTCTCAAGAGGTAGGTCAGGTGGTCTGGTATTCCCATTTCTCTCACAATTTTCCACAGTTTAAGAGGGTTTATTTAGTGGTACTTTAGTTTCTACCATAGGAAATCCCGGGAGAATATGGGGTTATAGTGTGACTGCCTCCAATTCCATTGAAGAGAATATTGGGAGTGGAAGTGACAGGGGAAGTTCCATTATTCAAATAAGTAAGAGAGGACCAAAAAATCACATGGAAATGTACAAAGTGATTTGATGATGAAATCCTCCTCAGAGAACCTAGATTCACCTCTTCATTCATCCATTCTTGCCTTTGGGTTACTGAGGTGTTGGGAATTAATATAGACATATTATTTCAAGTGTAGTCAGCACATCACAATTCCAAAGTGTGATACAATTCTCATCTAATTATGAGAGTTAAGGGAGTGGATCCATAATGAATTGAGTCACAGAATTAAGTTCCAGAGTGCCAACACATAAACAGGTATTATCTGTTCAGTCCAGTTGCATTTTCCCACTACTTGTAAAGCCTGTTTGCCATAGAAATGTCACTTGGGTATTATAGATGATTTTTCTCTATCACACAACTTAGGGTTGTGCAGGGAAGGTGAGGCACCTGAGCCACCAGATGCCAGATATGTCAGTTTGCTCATTAGAATTTTATTTCAGATATGAAAGAAGTATCTGATTCTGTGCTGTCCTGTCCCAGACTGCTTAATATATGCATAAACATGGATTACACCTATGTACATTTTTAAGAGGAAAGAGCAAAAGCATGGAGTTTGAAGCCTGAAAAAAAATTCCTTTTGACTACCAGCTTCACAATGTATTATCTGGGATACACTCACCCTTTCTTGGTCAAGCAGGTGTTTTCCATCCTACTATATGTCAAGACAGTCCATGTTGGGATATAAGACTGACAGAATAGCATTACTGTTCTTGTTTTATATTTCAAATCTCAAGAGATATGGTGATATACATGAAGCATCAAAAGCGTAAAGGGGCTAGGGACTGATTTAATCTAGGTATCAGAGAATAGGAAATGAGATTTAAGATAGAATCTGAAAAACCAATAGGACTCAATAGATGAGCAGAATTAGGGAAGAGTGTGCTAAGCATATGAAAATCTGGGGGCAGAGGGTAAGAGTCAGGTGTATTGAAGGAAAGTATGAGCAGGGAGGCCTGGAGCACAATTATGACCCATTTATGGGAATCTGGGTGGGACAGTATAATTAGAGAAAGAGGCAAGGGAACTTTTAATTTTTTTTAATGTTCAGTTTTCAAATTCATGGGCTTCCCTGCTGGCTCAGCTGGTAAAGAATCCACCTGCAATACAGGAGACCTGGGTTTGATTAGGAAGATCCCCTGGAGAAGCAAATGGGTACTCACTCCAGTATTCTGGCCTGGAAAATCCCATGAACCATAGAGTCCATGGGGTCGCAAAGAGTGGGAGATGACTGAATGACTTTTACTTTCATATCCATAAAATAAAATGTGTAACTTATATTAGTGTTAAAAAATGTGTATTTAATGCATTCATCCCTTGATTATCAAACAGGAGGCCTGTGCATTTAAAGAAAAGTTAGATACCTTATGGATTCTAGCTTTTTGTTTGGTTGGTTGGTTTTGGTTACTGTCTTGGTCTGCCAGAACTGCCATAATAAAGTACCACAGACTGTTTGTTTTAAACAACAGACATGTGTCCTCTTGTAGCTTTAGGGCTGTAAATTCAAGATCAAGGGGCCAGCATGTTTGATTTACACCAAAGCCCTTGGTTGCCTTGACTGCTCTCTCCCCATGTCCTCACACGGTTTTTTCTCTGTGCACATGCATTTCTGGTATCTCTTCCTCCTCTAACAAGGACATCAGTCATACTGCATTAGGGCTCCACCTACACATGCTCACTTCACCTACTTACTTCTTTAAAGACTCAATCTCCAGATCTGTCACACTGGAAGGTACTCAGAATTGAGACTTTACATAGACATTCTCTAAGTTTATATAGAAATTCAGTGCATAAAATTTGGTTTGCTCAGACTGTTGTTAAACTGTAAGTCTGTTTTCTCTCTTTCAACCCAGACTAGAAAATCTTTTGGAACTCATTTTTCCCTCAGGATATGTTTTTCACTATATCTCTTTTGTCTTATTTCCCCTCCCATGTTATGGTGTGTTTGCAGTTGTTTATTCCAGTTTCAAAGTGTCAGTTCTCTGGTTGCTCTGAACTTGTTCTCCAACTCTGGGTCATAAAATAGATAATTTCATAATCATATTTGTATATATTGATAGTCACTCAGTCATGTCTGACTCTTTGGGACCCATGGACAGGCTCCTCTGTCCATGGAGATTCTTCAGGCAAGAATACTGGAGTGGGTTGCTATGCCATCCTCTATATCATATATAACAACAACAACAAAATGCTTTTGTAGACTATAAACCATACATAGTTGTGAGAACAAGTTATATATTGAACAAATGTAGATAAAAGTGTGTTAAGGAAAACACTGAAAGGGTAAGAGAATAACAAAATAACCAAGCATTATGGTAGAAGCAATGGTAAAGAATCTGCCTGCAATGCAGGAGACCCAAGCTTGACCCCTGGTTTGGAAAGATCCTCTGGAAAAAGGAATGGTTACCCATTCCAGTTATCTTTCCTGGAGAATTCCATAGATGGAGGAGCCTGGCAAGTTATAGTCTATGGGGTCACAAAGAGGCAGACATGGTTGAACAACTAACACTTTCACAACACAGTGTTATTATTAACAACCAGAAAACTATTGAGACAAAGCAAAAATTGCTTAAATGACAATCAACTTGAGAAAAAATGTCAATGAACCATTAAAAATATACTGCTTAGTGGAAGTCTAATGAAATGCAGATATCTAGCTCACCCAAATATGTAATACCACCATACATTCTGGGTGAAACTTATTAATTCTCTCCTTATTTACCCATATTAATATTATTATGTTTTCTATATTGCACTATCCTGTTTATTGTAAACAGTTATTATCCCCATTAACATCTGAGAAAATCAAGCTTCAGAGGTTCCACTAGATCAAAAGCTTGCCCAAAGCTATCGCTAATAGCTCTAGAACTGGATTTCTTGATCCTTGCCTCCAAACCTTGCTGCTTTCTTCAACTTTTTGTGATATGCAAAGGAAAAAATAGAAAAGCATGTCATTGTGTAAGATGCAGTGGGGGTGATGTGTAAACATGCCCAAGAAACTATGGTTATCGGACATTAAGGGTTATTCATGGAAATAAAAGTATAGTATACTTGAGAACTATTGTTCAATGTTCACCTCCATCAGAAACACAAGCATGTTCATACACTCACACAGACACAGAGAGAAATGTAAAGTTTCATGAACAACTGGGTTTCATTATCCATTACTTGAAATCACCAAAAGGCCACTCTGGGAGGACTTGTTTAAGCAAACCTAGTACTTGTTAAGCAAACCTAGTAAAATCCTTCATCACTATGACATCTATACTTACTGGGTCTCAAATTGCAGTGACTTGAGACTCAGAGATCACACTTAATGACCATTCTTTCAGATAACTTGAACATGGACAATAAAACTGAAATGAAAATTGATGTCTTGAGCCATAAAATTTAGCTTTATGTTTTATTGGTTGCATAGAGTCAAACTCACAAATTTTGGAGTGAAATTGACTCTAAAAGAGAGGCTATATCAGTTATGGGAGATAATACTATTTAAAATGGCTAAATGGAGGTGCTGGAACATCCCCATGTACTTTGTGCTAAGGAGAAAGATTCAGTTCAGTTCAGTTCGGTCACTCAGTCGTGTCTGACTCTTTGTGACCCCATGAAGCAAAGCACGTCAAGCCTCCCTGTCCATCATCAACTCCCAGAGTTCACCCAAATCCATGTCCACTGAGTCTGTGATGCCATCCAACCATCTCATCCTCTGTCATCCCCTTCTCCTCCTGCCCTCAATCTTTCCCAGAATCAGGGTCTTTTCAAATGAGTCAGTTCTTCGCATCAGGTGGCCAAAGTATTATTTCAGCTTCAGCATCAGTCCTTCCAATGAATATTCAGGACTGATTTCATTTAGGATGGACTGGTTGGATCTCCTTGCAGTCCAAGGGACTCTCAAGAGTCTTCTCCAACACCACAGTTCAAAAGGATCAATTCTTTGGCACTCAGCTTTCTTTGCAGTCCAACTCTCACATCCATATATGACCACTGGAAAAACCAGAGCCTTCACTAGATGGACCTTTGTTGAAAAAGCAGTGTCTCTGCTTTTCAATATGCTGTCTGCTGCTGCTGCTAAGTCGCTTCAGTCGTATGCAACTCTGTGCGACCCCAGAGACGGAAGCCCACCAGGCTCCCCCATCCCTGGGATTCTCCAGGCAAGAACACTGGAGTGGGTTGCCATTTCCTTCTCCAATGCATGAAAGTGAAAAGTGAAAGTGAAATCGCTTAGCTGTGTCCCACTCTTAGCGACCCCATGGACTGCAGCCTACCAGGCTCCTCCATCCATGCGATTTTCCAGGCAAGAGTACTGGAGTGGGGTGATATTGCCTTATGCTGTCTAGGTTGGTCATAACTTTCCTTCCAAGGAGTAAGCATCTTTTAATTTCATGGCTGCAATCAACATCTGCAACGAATTTGGAGGCCAGAAAAAGGTAGGGGTGTTAATACCTCATCTGAGATGTTAAGCCAGTTCAGTGCTTCACATGCTGTTTTTAGAATTAAGTAAAAACTATTTCAAATCTAACTATATGTTTCATACGTATGTACACACACATATACACCCATATCCCACACATATTTTTTTAAAGCTATACATAACGGAATTTTATCAGAAATTGCCTTTGAAATACAAGTTCTGTTCTATTCATTTGTATTAGAAAAAGTTTTACAGAAGAGAGAATAAATAAAATTAATAAATAGCAAGGGAATCAAAATAGTTTCTTATTATTATGTGTTTGAAACATAATGCTTTAGGACAAGACCTATAGGATCTAACATAGATGTGCATGTGACTGCTTTGTAAGAAAGAAAAATGAAGTGACAATTATGTGGCTTAGTCTCCCTTACATGAAAACCAAGTTAACTGAGAAGTCAGAGGATCCCTAAGAATAGTTTAAAGAAACATTCTGTGGCTAAATATTTTTAGATAAATAAGTGAATGTGTTTTTATAACATTTTTAAGCTGAATACTTAAAGGGGGGATGATTATCTTAATACTTAAAGGAGGGATGGGGAAGTAACAATCCCAAGACTTAAGCCACACTTGCATGCAGTGATAATGTGAATTCTAAGAGAAGGTGTTCTAATGCAGAGAAAGTCTCTTCTAGAAAGCCTCATGTAGCATGGATTCACTCTTCTGTTAAAAAAAATACATAACACAAGAAATAAACACCTACGTTATCTGTAGGGTACAGAGAATTGGGAAATTCTGAAACTTTAGATGACTCACTGTTGAGAACAGTGCAGAGGATTTCTTGTTTCATTTCTCCTTTCAGAAAAGACTTGAAAGTTTAATGTATCAAAATACAAAATCAACTCTACCCTGAGGCAGATATTGTGAGTTTGGGCAAACAATAGGAATTTGGAAGGAAGTGGTCACAAATAGGCCATGCCACAAACTATTAGACTTTGGTTGAACAAACGTCACTGAGTACACGCTTTGACAGTTGGGATCTGAAAACTGTTTTTGTTGTTATTTGTGGTTTTGCTGGCTTTTTAAAGGAAGGAAAAGCAAAAGTCTTAAGTAAAGTTAGGAGAAGCATGGTCCTTTTTGAGGGCTGCTGATCAGATAACCAGCCACTACACTGGTTTCGTATGATGGGTCTACAAGGCCTTAAGTTCATTTGTAAACATTTTTATGTATCTGACTTTTTTTTTTTTAATGATGCATACTATACAAGTGCTGTTGGTGATGGTTTACTTTGGAGAAAAAGGGAGGAACGATAAGTTCTTTAGGGGAAAGCTTACACTTCCCTGGTGGCTCAGACGGTTAATCGTCTGTCTACAATGTGGGAGACCGGGGTTCGATCCCTGGGTCGGGAAGATCCCCTGGAGAAGGAAATGGCAATCCACTCCAGTACTATTGCCTGGAAAATCCCATTGACAGAGGAGCCTGGTAGGCTACAGTCCATGGGGTCACAAAGAGTCGGACACGACTGAGCGACTTCACTTTCACTTTACATTAAGATAGCCTGGTATTTGAATAATCCAACACTGTCTTTTCAGATTAATTTGTGTTTTCAATCAGTAGGAAGAGACACAAGTACAATTGCTTGAGATAATTACAATTTCCAAAACCAGGACATTCATAGACTCTTAAAAGTGTGTTAAATGAGATAATAGTGGACTCAGAGTACAACAACCTGGCGGGACCCAGAAGCCCATGAATTTACATAACATTCAGATTCCGAGCTCACCTTTTCTCTGTGCTCCCCAAAATAATTTTCTATGTTACGGAACATTCTCTGATGGCTAATGGAAAGTAAGGTGTGTTGGGGGAAAAAAAAATGATGCATTTCATTTTTTTCATGGAATGAGAATGAATTCTTAAAAATGCATCTGAGAGCATTTGTACTATACCTATTTCATCAGTTCAGTTCAGTTCAGTTCAGTCATCCAATCGTGTCCGACTCTTTGCGACCCCATGAATCACAGCACACCAGGCCTTCCTGTCCATCACCAACTACTGGAGTTTACTCAAACTCATGTCCATCGAGTCAGTAATGCCATCCAGCCATCTCATCCTCTGTTGTCCCCTTCTCCTCCTGCCCCCAAACCCTCCCAGAATCAGTCTTTTCCAATGAGTCAACTCTTCGCATGAGGTAGTCAAGTATTGGAGTTTCAGGTTTAGCATCAGTCCTTCCAATGAACACCCAGGACTGATCTCCTTTAGGATGGACTGGTTGGATTTCCTTGCAGTCCAAGGGACTCTCAAGAGTCTTCTCCAACACCACAGTTCAAAAGAATCAGTTCTTTGGCGCTCAACTTTCTTTACAGTCAAACTCTCACATCCATACATGACCACTGGAAAAACCATAGACTTAACTAGATGGACCTTTGTTGGCAAAGTAATGTCTCTACTTTTGAATATACTATCTAGGTTGGTCATAACTTTCCTTCCAAGGAGTAGGCATCTTTTAATTTCATGGCTTCAATTACTATCTGCAATGATTTTGGAGCCCCCAAAATACAGTCTGACACTGTTTCCACTGTTTCCCCATCTATTTCCCATGAAGTGATGGGACCAGATGCCATGATCTTCATTTTCTGCATGTTGAGCTTTAAGCCAACTTTTTCACTCTCCTCTTTCATCAAGAAGCTTTTTAGTTCTTCTTCACTTTCTGCCATAAGGGTGGTGTCATCTGAATATCTGAGGTTATTGATATTTCTCCCGGCAATCTTGATTCCAGCTTGTGCTTGTTCCAGCCCAGCATTTCTCATGATGTATTCTGCATATAAGTTAAATAAGCAGGGTGACAATATACAACCTTGATGGACTCCTTTCCTATTTGGAACCAGTCTGTTTTTCCGTGTCCAGTTCTAACTATTGCTTCCTGACCGGCATATAGGTTTCTCAAGAGGCAGGTCAGGTGGTCTGGTATTCCCATCTCTTTCAGAATTTTCCACAGTTTATTGTGATCCACACAGTCAAAGGCTTTGGTATAATCAATAAAGCAGAAATAGATTTTTTTTTCTGGAACTCTCCTGCTTTTTTGATGATCAAGCAGATGTTGGCAATTTGATCTCTGGTTTTTCTGCCTTTTCTAAAACCAGCTTGAACATCTGGAAGTTCACCTGTTTCATAGGCTTTACTAATTAGAAATAAGAATCAAATTGCTGTCTTGATACTATTGGAATCTCCATATCCAATGAGCCTTTTATTTCAACTTAAGCAAGAGTTGTAGTGGTCTCTGAGGGCAAGAGAAGGCTAATTGTCACTGCCATTGCTAGACAATTTTTGTATCACCTGATCCCAAATGCTATTACCTTTCAAACCTCAAAACCCAAATTTTTGATGTGGAGGCATGTTCGTATTATGTTTACAAAACTAAAACAAGCAAACAAACAAAGAAACAAAAACTTTTGTCTGTAGAATGTGACAAAAAAGTGCTGAATCATGCCAGCATATGAGCTAGACTGGAATCTGATGTGTGTATATTGGTCCCTCCTCTTTGTGTACCCCCAGTTACTATGGTAATAAACTTTCTGTGTACAGGTTAGGACATTTTATTTCATTAGATAAAATCTATAACTTTTATGTTAAGTGAAAAAAATATTATATTTTTAAATACTCAAAATTTTCAGTTGGGTAATAATTTTTATTTTAATCATGATATAACTGTCAGCATAAAAAATATTCAGCTTAAAAATATGCAGTTGTAAGTTTTTAGAAATTATAAACTAATGACTCCACACATTAGTGCATGTAGTACGGATAAACAGGAGAGAAAAAGAAATTATTCATCTTAAAATATTTCTTAAAAAGTAATTTTAGAACAAATTGAAAGCACAATTAAAGGTATTATCAAAGGTAACACTTACATAACAGTTTAATTTTGAAAAATAATTCAAGTAATATGATGACCATAAATACGTGTCTCACACTCCCTCCCCTTTACATTTCTATCTTAAAGACCACCAGGTTGTACCAGTAGCATTAAAAAAGTATTAATAGTTTGAGAATGGAATCAATAGGTAATGTCCACCAAAGCATAATTAAGCCCTGGTGGCTCAGAAGATAGAGAATTTGCCTTCAATTCAGGAGAACTGGGTTCGATCCTGGGTCAGGAAGTTCCCCTGGCATGAGAATGGCAACCCACTCCAGTAAAACAAAGAAAAGAATCCAAATGGACAGAGGACCCTGGCAGGCTACAGGCAATGGAGTCTCACAGGGTCAGACACAAATGAATTACTATTTTCAAACAATAATTCAGTTCAGTTCAGTTGCTCAGTAGTGTCTGACTCTTTGCGACCCCATGAATTGCAGCATGTCAGGCCTCCCTGTCCATCCACAACTCCCAGAGTTCACTCAGACTCACATCCATTGAGTCAGTGATGCCATACAGCCATCTCATTTTCTGTCATCCCCTTCTCCTCCTGCTCCCAATCCCTCCCATCATCAGAGTTTTTTCCAATGAGTCAACTCTTCGCATGAGATGGCCAAAGTACTGGAGTTTCAGCTTTAGCATCATTCCTTCCAAAGAAATCCCAGGGCTGATCTCCTTCAGAATGGATTGGTTGGATCTCCTTGCAGTCCAAGGGACTCTCAAGAGTCTTCTCAAACACTACAGTTCAAAAACATCAATTCTTCAGTGCTCAGCCTTCTTCATCGCCCAACTCTCCCATCCATACATGACTACTGGAAAAACCATAGCCTTGACTAGACGGACCTTTGTTGGCAAAGTATTGTCTCTGTTTTTCAACATGCTATCTAGGTTGGTCATAACTTTTCTTCCAAGGAGTAAGTGTCTTTTAATTTCATGGCTGCAATCACCATCTGCAGTGATTTTAGAGCCCCCAAAATAAAGCCTGACACTGTTTCCCCATCTATTTGCCATGAAGTGATGGGACCAGATGCCCATCAAGAGGCTTTTTAGTTCCTCTTCAATTTCTGCCATAAGGGTGGTGTCATCTGCATATCTGAGGTTATTGATATTTCTCCCGGCAATCTTGATTCCAGCTTGTGTTTCTTCCAGTCCAGCGTTTCTCATGATGTACTCTGCATAGAAGTTAAATAAACAGGGTGACAATATATAACCTTGACATACTCCTTTTCCTATTTGGAACCAGTCTGTTGTTCCATGTCCAGTTCTAACTGTTGCTTCCTGACCTGCATACAGATTTCTCAAGAGGCAGGTCAGGTGGTCTAGTATTCCTATCTGTCTCAGAATATTCCACTGTTCATTGTGATCCACACAGTCAAAGGCTTTGGCATTGTCAATAAAGCAGAAATAGAAGTTTTTCTGGAATTCTTTTGCTTTTTCCATGATCCAGCGGATGTTGGCAATTTGATCTCCGGTTCCTCTGCCTTTTCTAAAACCAGCTTGAACATCAGGAAGTTCACAGTTAACGTATTGCTGAAGCCTGGCTTGGAGAATTTTGAGCATTACTTTACTGACATGTGAGATGAGTGCAAACATGCAGTAGTTTGAGTATTCTTTGGCATTGCCTTTCTTTGGGATTGGAATGAAAACTGACCTTTTCCAGTCCTGTAGCCACTGCTGAGTTTTCCAAATTTGCTGGCATATTAAGTACAGCACTTTCACAGCATCATCTTTAAGGATTTGAAATAGCTACACTAGAATGCCTTCAACTCCACTAGCTTTGTTCATAGTGATGCTTTCTAAGGCCCACTTGACTTCACATTCCAGGATGTCTAGCTATAGGTGAGTGATCACACCATTATGATTAATCTTGGTCGTGAAGATCTTTTGTGTACAGTTTTTCTGTGTATTCTTGCCACCTCTTCTTAATATCTTCTGCTTCTGTTAGGTTCGTACCATTGCTGTCCTTTATCGAGCCCGTCTTTGCATGAAATGTTCCCTTGGTGTCTGTAATTTTCTTGAAGAGATCTCTAGTCTTTCCGATTCTGTTGTTTTCCTCTATTTCTTTCCATTGATAGCTGAAGAAGGCTTTTTTATCTCTTCTTGCTATTCTTTTTTTTTTTTTTTTTTTTTAATATTTTCAAAATGACTTTATTGCTCATGGCAGATTCAATGCAATT
>NW_024070389.1:0-3128 GCF_014754425.2 Oryx dammah
CGGCCTGCTGGCCAATCAGATTGCAGGCGCCGACACCTGTCAGCCAATCATCGGAGGCAGCAGGCTCTCCTGTAGGGGGAGCTGAGGCGGTGCAGCAGACCTAAGGAGGCGTTGTCCCCTCAGGCTCGCGACGTGAAGAGGCGTTGTCCCCTCAGGCTTAATCCGGGAACTGCCTAGGGCAGGGGAGCGGCTGGCAGTTCTGGCTCGTCCGCCAGCGAGGACCGGTAAGGACTGGAGCCTGTTGAAGCCAAAGCGCTGCCTGAGGGCTAAAGGGAGGGTTTCTGGGGTCCCCACTCGCACGGGGCCTTGCTCGGCTGGGCGGCCTGTGAGGGCCCGGGACCGGACTCACAGGCCTCAGGCTCCTTTTGCCCACTCCCGTCTCTATTCTGGGCGGGCTCTTCTCTCCAGCAGCATTCTTGCCTTGGGGGGCGGGGTGGGGGTGTGACAATCCAGCTCGGGGAAAGGGCCTCTTAGGCCCCTGACACCCGGCCCCCACCCAGCTCTCCTGTGGAACCGAATGTATTTAAACACACACATACACATCTTCACGGCCGGTTTGTGACTTGGGCCCAACCCGGTTCTGCACCCAGGCACAGTCAGGCGAGCACAGGAAAAAAAAAACAACAAATCGATCTAGTGGCCTCTCCACTGCCCTGGTGCTTTGGTCGTTTTCCTTTTTCCTCTGCCTCTCCTCAGACTCCAGGGCTGCCCCGTCTCTGGGGGCCCCGAGATTCAGGCCTTTGATTCGGGAAGTTGACAGATGAGGTATTTGTTTGTGTGTTACTGAGAGAAGGGAGGTGGCAGGAAGAAGCTCCGGGAAGAGGAATTCAATCACTTGCTCTGGTTGAGTGTGAGACGCCTGGTCAGCATCCGTAGGGTAGGACCAGGTGGGGCCTGGGGGGATAGAATGTTCCCGGAACAGGTGACTCCCCCTGACCTTTCTTTCTGCTCGCCCCCAGGATGTGACCGTTTGCTGCCTGGGAAGTCTGAAGCGCTCAGGTTTTCAGTGTGCCCCTGAGGTAAGGTGACAGACATCTATACAATAAGGGAGAAAGTTGTGTCTTTCTTCCCTTCCGTTTTTCTCCTTTCATTCGAGGGCTGCCACGTTGCTGTTGAGAGAGAGAGTATTCCTGATTGGGGATTACCTGACCCTGATTGCCAGTGCTGACTTGAGGGCAATCATGGTTTCAGGTTTGCAGCTTTCTGGTTTGCAGCCTTAAAAACAGGCATGGTGGATCGAGCCCATATGCATGGCAGTGCAAGAGCCAAGACCTAAGCACTGGAATTGCATGGGACTCCCTGCCTGGGAATGTTTTTGATCAGTTCATAAACCTAAGTGGAGTTCTAGGAATAATCCCAGTTTTTGTACACTTAGTAGTTCTTGGCTCCATTCATATCAATGTAATAGTATGTGACAAAAATGCCAAATTCCTTAGTAGTATCTAAACCACTCCCCTCTCCAGCAGCCAACCCTACATTCCCCAAACAACCCACACGTGCAAGAAAACAATGTTGCTATTGTGACAACTGGAAAATGGCACTGGTGAATCAAAGGACTTTTGTAAATGCTAAGAATGTTTGTAAAAATCCTTGCCTCTGATTCAGGATGGTTTTACCATGTTCTTTTGAGGTGTTGTGTTGACCAGCTGACTTGTGTCAGCACTGTGTACACAGGTTGAGGAATATTCTGGAATAGACTGCATTCATAAGAAGAACACTTAGTAGTTATTAAATCAATGCATAATTCAATATAAAGGCAAAATAAAGAGGAAAAAGAAAAAAAACCCAAAAAAAAAAAAAACAACAGGCAGGGTAACTTGCTTTCTCCTGCCTTCTTGAAAGAAAAAAAGTAAGAGCACCGTGGGTTGTTAAGCTGTGTAGAGCTGACACCTACCCCTTGGTGAGGCTAAAATGGAGCAATGCACATATCCTAAGGTTTTAGCTACAAAAGCAAAGCAATGCAGGTGTGGGTGTTCCCGGGTGGCCTGGTGATGAGGATTCTGGGCTTTCACTGCAGTGGTCTGGATTCAGTCTCTGGTCAGGGAACTGGGACCCCACAAGCCAAGCAGCATGGCCAAATGAAGAAATGAATAAAGTGGTTCATTCAGAGAAAATGTGTTGTGATTTAACCTGTTTTTCCGTGGGATTACTTGCTCATTTCTGTACCCTTAAGGGCTTTATTTCATTAAGTAAGTGAACTCCACTGGATGGGGGCGGGGGACCATCTGAGTTCCTTTCCTGCCAGTAGACAAGATCAAAGGTAGCTCTCTGCCCAGCAACTTGTGCCTCCTACAGCTGTGTTGTATACTTATCTTGCTGGTACAGCTTTGAACTTGGCATGTTTTGTTTTGGTCGCAACATGTGGCTTCATAGGAGATTAGTTCCCCAAGCAGGGATCAAACGCCGGATCCTGGCAGTGAGAGGGCTGAGTCCTAAGCAAACCACACTGCACTGCCAGGCAACTCCTGATTTTAGGTGCTTTGGTTTGTTTTGTATTTTTTTTTTTTTAATGTTTGCTATAGCCATAGGAGAACTCTTCTGTGTGTAAGTATGATGTGAACGGTATCATACGTTGAAATGTTTGTGTGGTACATATGATCTCAAAATTGAATAGTTTGAAAGAACTTAACACTGGTTATCTCTTGGCCTAGGATCTCTGCTGAGGTAGTAGTCAAGCTTTTATGTGGCTTGGCAACCTCTGAAGACTTAGCTTGTTGAATCTAAGCTCTCTCACTTGGCTCTACTCATGAAGCCTCAGTTCCTCCTTCTGTGGGCCTCTCCAAGGGGCTTCTCTTGTGGAGGCTGCTGTCTTTTCTCAGAATGAGTGATTCAGGAAAGAACTTGCACCCGTGATAAAGTGCAGAGTCTTTTTCCAGATGTTACACATCTTCACTTGTGTATTTGCTTAGTCTCAGAGGTCAACCCTGTGATAGATTGAGAGAGAACTACACAGGAGTGGGAATATCAGGAGATTCGATTCATTTGAAGGCTGGTTACCATACCCATTAATCCACCCATGCCAGCCTTTTTTTTCATATGATCTCAGTTCTGTGACTGTGAGCCAATTATTTGGCTTGTGTACTCTTCTTGTGTGCTGCTGCTGCTGCTGCTGCTGCTGCTGCTGCTGC
>NW_024070389.1:3228-13870 GCF_014754425.2 Oryx dammah
TGCATGAGCGTGAAAAGTGAAATGGAAGTCGCTCAGTCGTGTCCGACTCTTTGAAACCCCATGGACTGTGGCCTACCAGGCTCCTCCGTCCATGGGATTTTCCAGGCAAGGGTACTGGTGTGGGTTTCCTTTGCCTTCTCCAGCTTGGGTGCTCTCCGGCTTGATCTACTCGATTCTTGAACTACTCCGTTCTTGACCTAGTCATTTCTTGATATTCTAGCAAGTCTCCTCTTTGTCCTGGATTAAGTTTTCTGTTTCTCTGGATGGTTCCCATCAGCAAACAGACTGACTATCATGTGACCTCTCGTTAAAAATCCATCTTTTGGTGACACGTCCTGCAGCTGCTGCTTTTATTTCACATTTGCTTATTATAGACTTCTGCAGAGTTGTTCGTAGACTTTGTTATCTCGAGTTCTTTGTTTCCTTTAAAGCCACTCTTGTCAAGGCCACAAGGGAATTTCAAATGTTTAACTCAGTGGTCAATTGTTAGTTGTTATTTTATTTAATTTATTGGCAGCCTTGATCAGAGTAGTTTGTTTCCTGCTCCCTGAAAAAAATGTTTCACTTGGATTACAGAGTGCTTCTCTTTCCTGCTTCTCTTCCACCTACAGTTCTCCCACGTACAATGTGTGATCTTTGCGTCTGGCTTTATTCAGATGTCATATTTTCTTTTTAGATATTTATTTATGTAGCTATGTGGCATGTGGGATCTTAGTTCCCAGCCCAGGGATGGAACCTGTGGAGAGTCTTAAACACTGGATCTCCAGGAAAGTCCCCTAGTTTGTGTATTTTCAAGATTCATCCATTTCATGGCTGTATAGCGGTGAATGTTTTTGTTTTCTTTTGATGGCTGAATATGGTATATGAATATGGTAAATGGGTTCCATGTAGTCCATTTTGAGCATATACCACAGTGTATCCATTCGTCAATTAATGGATGATACTTGGATGGTGTACTCTTTGTGGCTATTGTGAGTAATGTGGCTGTGGACACTGATTTTGCATGGAGTGAACATTTTCACTTTTTGTGGATATATACCAAAGAGGGAAATTGCTGGATCATTTGGCTCCTCTATATTTAATTTTTGAGGTACTGACAAACCACTTTTCCAAAGTGGTTGTACCATTTTACAGCAATTACATCAACAATATCTGAAGATTACTTTTCTCCACATGCTCTGCAGCGCTTGTTATTATTCCTGTTTTTGATTGGGTGTGAAGTCGTATGGGTGTGAAGTAGTATCTCAGTGAGACTGATTTACATTTTGCTAGGGGCTTCCCTGGTGGCTCAGAAAGAAAAGCGTCTTCCTGCACTGCGGGAGACCTGGGTTTGATTCCTGGGTCGAGAAGATCCCCTTGAGAAGGAAATGGCAATCCACTCCAGCACTCTTGCCTGGAAAAATCCCATGGACAGAGGAGCCTGATAGGCTACAGTCCATGGGGTTGCAAAGAGTCGGAAATGTCTATTCAAATTCTTTTGCTGGTTGTTAGATGCTTTTTTTTTTTTAATTGTTGTAGAAAACATCTAACTTAATGATTTACCATTTTAACTGTTTTTGCATGCTAAGTATTTCACACACTTTGATCAGGCTTTTGGAGAAAGAAATGGCAACCCACTCCAGTATTCTTGCCTGGAGAATCCCACGGAGAAGGGAACCTGGTGAGCTTTAGTCCGTGGGGATGCAAAGTTGGGCACAACTGAGTGACTAACACGTACACACACACATAGTCACGGTGTTGTTTTGTTGTTGTTATCATTGTTTTAGCCGTGCTGTGCAGCTTGAATGACAGTTCCCTGGTTGAGGTTCATACCCAGGCCCCTGATAGGAAACCGTGGAGTCCTAACCTCTGCACTACCAGGGAATTCCTTACGACAATGTTATGAAACAGCTCTCTACCCCTTTTCATCTTGCAAAACTGAAACTCTATACCCATCCCCTGTCCCATTAAACACCTCTTCTTTTCTTCCCTGTTTACCTAGACCGTGGACTCCATCGTTCTTTTTTGTTTCCTTTCTATTGCTTGCCTATGTTAGATATTTCATACAAGTAGAAACTTACAGTATTTGTCTTTTTTTATGACTGGCTTATTTCATTCGGCTTGATGTCTGAAGTGATCATGCATGTTGTAGCATGTGACAGAATTTTCTATATATGGCTAAATAATGTATCATTGTCTGTATATATCACATTTGCTGGACAGTTAGATGCTTTCACCTGTTAGTTGTTGTGGTTAGTGCTGCTGTGAGCATGGCTCTGTAAATATCTCAAGGCCCCATGTTAACTTCTTTTGAATTTATATCCTGAAGTGGAATTGCTGAATCATGTGTCAGTTCTATTTTTTTTTTTAAATTTTTCCAGGAGCCTTTAAACTGTTTTCTGTAGCAGCTGCACCATTTTGAAATCTATTCATAACACACAGGATCCAGTTGCTGTACGTGCTTGCCAACAGTTGTCCGTTTCTTTCGTTGCCTTTACGTTTTCTTTCCTTTCTATGTAAACACACACACAGTCATGCACAATTTTTTTTCATATCCTTTTCCATTATTGTTTATCACAAATGATGAAATAGTTCCTTGTGCTATACAGTACGATCTTGTTTGTCTGTTTTATATATTATAGTTCGCATCTGCGAATCACCAGCTCCCAATCTGTGCCTGCCCCACCTTTCCCCTCTTGGTAATCACATAGTCTGCTCTCTATGTCTGTGAGTCTGTTTCTGTTTCATAGGTTTGTTTATTTGTGTCATATTTTAGAGTCCATGTAAGTGATACCATACCATATTTGTCTTTCTTTTTATTAATTTTTATTTTTACTTTATTTTACTTTACGATACTGTATTGGATTTGCCATACATTGACATGAATCCACCACGGGTGTACCTGAGTTCCCAATCCTGAACCCCCCCTCCCACCTCCCACCCCATCTCCTCTCTCTGGATCACCCGTGTGCACCAGCCCCAAGCATCCTGTATCCTGCATCGAACATAGGATGGCGATTCGTTTCTTACATGATAGTGTACATGTTTCAATGCCATTCTCCCAAACTATCCCACCCTCTCCCTCTCCCTCTCCCTCAGAGTCCAAAAGTCCGTTCTGTACATCTGTGTCTCTTCTGCTGTCTCGCATACAGGGTTATCATGACCATCTTTCTAAATTCCATATATATATGTGTTCGTCTACTGTATTGGTGTTTTTCTTTCTGGCTTAACTTCACTCTGTATAATCGGCTCCAGTTTCATCCATCTCATTAGAATTGATTCATATAAAGTCTGCAAGCAGTAAGTGCTGGAGAGGGTGCGGAGAAAAGGGAACCCTCTTACACTCTTGGTGGGAATGCAAACTAGGACAGCCGCTATGGAGAACAGTGTGGAGATTCCTTAAAAAGAACTGCCATATGACCCAGCAACCCCACTGCTGGGCATATACAGCGAGGAAACCAGAATTGAAAGAGACACATGTACGCCAGTGTTCATCGCAGCACTGTTTATAAGAGCCAGGACATGGAAACAACCTAGATGTCCATCAACAGATGAATGGATAAGAAAGCTGTGGTACATATACACAATGGAGTATTACTCAGCCATTAAAAAGAATATACTGTCTTTCTCTGTCTGACTTCCTAAGTATTCTTTTTAATGCTAGTGTAGATTCAAGTATTTACTTAACTTCGTTTTCAGAACATTTGTTGCTACTCTATAGAAATGTGATTGACTTCTAAAATATTTGTTTTGCATTCTGCCGCCTTTATATTAATGCTAATACTTGTGGTTTTCTTCAAGATTTTCTAGATACAAAAGTCTGTCATCTCCAATAAAGTTTGACTTTTTCCTTTCCATACTGAAGGTTGTTTTTTTTTTTCTTTTTCTTTTTTTTGGAAACAAGAGCAACAATTCCTTTTTGTTATCTGATTGCTCTGGTTATAGAACTGCCAGTATAATATTGAGCCAGAGTTTGTAATAGACTTCCTTGTGGTGTTCCCCATCTGAGAAGGAAAGCTTTCAGTTTTTCGTTGTTAAGTATGATGTTAGGTGTGGGTCTTTTACAGGTAGCCTTTGATTGAGAAAGTTCTCTTCTGTTCTTAGTTATTAAGTGCTTTTGTAACCCCTGTTATGCAAAGGTGCTAGATTCAGGGAAATGCTTTTTCTGCAGGCAGATGTGTTTTTTGTTTCATTGTTTTACAATGGCATAATGTTGATTGATTTTCATATAATGAACCAACTTTGCATACCCCCGTAAATCCCATGTGATCATGGTGTACAATCTTTTTTATATGTTGTTAGGTGTTGTTTGCCAGTATTTTGTTAAGGACTCTTTCACCTGGGGTCATAAGGGATATCGGTTGTGTGTGTGTGTGTGATGTCTCTGTCTGATATTGGGATGAGAGAAATACTGGCATCAGTTTGCCTGCTGTGTGGGGAAGAGACCTGTGGAGTAAAGGATGAAGCATTATTGGATTTAATTTTAGCCAGGATTAGAGGGAGAAATTTAGGATATATCAGTGTGGAATTGGGGTGAGATTATCAAGAGAGTTCATTCTCTATTTCCTAGGCCTGTGTTAAGTGCTTGACATTGAATTACGCTGTTTGTTAACTGTGTATAGATACTTTCTACTTTGAATTTGCTACCCATTTTCTTTATTAAGATTTATGAAATTAGAATTTGTGAATCAGTTGTAATGTGCATTTAAGAGACATTTTCTTCCAATTTTACTACAAAACAAGATGCCATTGAATAGCTGATGCCTTTCAAAAAGAGCTGTTAACCTTAAGTCTAAGAAATAAGCATGTGTGTCTTTAAGATACAGAAACACGTTTAAAAGTTATAAATTTGCCCAAGAAGATGCAACTGGTGTGTGGTTAACTTAGCATTCCAACTTAATCTCCTTTGACTCCAAAGTCCATGTTTCTCAACACTGTACCATAATGCTTTTGTAAAACTACTCGTACGTTACATGTGATTTCACCTGATGATCAGTAGTGATGGTGTATTTTTTTTTCTTTCTTTTTTTAAACAGAAGAGATCAAGGTAATCCTGGGAGAAAGCTATGATTCTAGCGTGATGTAGACTTCTGGTCATAGGTTTTTCAGCTGTCATCCAGTCTCTTTGACACTCAGTGTCTTTGTCTGTAAGATAAGGGTGTTTATAACTAACCCTAGAGTTTTGGAGATGATCAAATTGCACATTTTTTCTGTACGTAACTAATACGTAGTATGTTTATACTTAGGTGGCAGTTTGTATAAAGGAAGCGCTGGGACTTGTGGCCACACCCTGTAAGAATGAAAAAGTGTATTAACAATATGGAACCACCATGTATGTTACGTGAAGAAGAACAAGAGCCAGAACTACGGAAGAGCGAGGGAGAAACCAAACAAGTAGATGATGATGATGATGAAGTGATCTTGGTTGGAGTGGAAGATGTAAATGAAGATGCTGATGTGATCTTTGTTGGGATGACCTCAGCTTCAAAACCAATCGTTTCAAACATACTGAACAGAGTCACCCCAGGTTCTTGGTCAAGGAGAAAAAGGTATGGTCACGTCAGGAAAGGTAACGCTCACAAATTACAGCCTGTTAGTCATGTGACTCCTACATCAGAAGCAAAGAGTGTCTTGCGGGTTTCTGACTCTGAATCAAGATCAACAGGTAGTCCTGTTATTACTGAACCTTTGTCTCAAGCTGATGATAAAAATATTTCTCCACAAATAGCACCTAATAGCTTCTCAAAGGAGTTATGTTCTTCTTTGATTACCTTCACAAGTTCATTGCAGCATCCAGCAGCAACAGCAGTTTCTGCAGGAGATATGAATAAAAGTCCTCATGGATCAAAGCGAGTTTTCACTTCGGAAACAAAGAGCACAAATCCCAAAAGGCCTAAACTCAGCGATGGCATGATAGGGGAACATTCTTTAGGTTTTTCCCCTTCAGGTATTGTTCATCCAGTGACTACTCAGCAAAGCACACCAGACCATGTCCATACCTCACTAAGCCATGTTCAGCATGGAGAACCTTGTCCAACACCTTTGGCAAAGGACAGTGTTCATTGCAAGCCTGTAAGACCTTCAGGGGGAAATGGACTGACAGAAACTGATTTTCCAAGTTTAGCAAGTCCAAACAAGATTGTTGATGCCACAGGAGGAAATCTGATTGTGTTACTTCGTGACTTCTACTATGGAGAGCATATAGGGGTTGGGCAGCCAGAACCGAAGACTCACACAGCCTTTAAATGCCTCAGCTGCCGGAAAGTTCTAAGAAATGTCAAGTTTATGAATCACATGAAGCACCACTTGGAACTTGAGAGGCTGAGAGGTGACAGCTGGAAAAACCACACCACCTGCCAGCACTGCCACCGCCAGTTTCCTACTCCCTTCCAGCTGCAGTGTCACGTTGAAGGTGTCCACACTCCCCAGGAGCCCTCCGCAGTCTGTCAAATCTGTGAATTGTCCTTTGAGACAGATCAGGTTCTCTTAGAGCACATGAAAGACACTCATAAGCCTGGTGAAATGCCCTATGTATGCCAGGTTTGCAGTTACAGATCATCATTTTTTGCAGATGTGGATGCACATTTCAGAGCATACCATGGTAACACTAAGAATTTGCTTTGCCCATTTTGTCTCAAAATTTTTAAAACTGCAGCACCATACAGACGTCACTATAGAGGGCACTGGAAAAAGAGTTTTCACCAGTGTTCCAAATGTCGGCTACAGTTTTTAACTTTCAAAGGGAAAACGGAGCACGAGAGCCAATGTCATCAAATGTGTAAGAAGCCTAAGCAGCTAGAAGGATTATCTGCTGAAACAAAAGTTGTTATTCAGGTATCCCTGGAACCCCTTCAACCAGGATTGGTGGAAGTAGCGTCCATTACCGTGAACACATCTGGTTCTGAATCACCACCCCCCAAATCTAAACGTCGGAGGTCAAGAAAAGGAAAACAAAGTTAACTCTACTTTGAGTAAGTCTGGAGCAAGTATTTCAGTCAAAGTTAAAAACCCCATTAAAAACAGAAAAATCAAATGATAGCATTATTCAGTAATATCAAATATAGGGAAACCGATGGGTAATTTCTGTGTGTTTGTTTTAAATGCAGGAAGTACAGTTTTGTTTGATCTGCATATTGAGATGTTACTTAAAAATCTGTTATCTGTTTTTCACATAATTGTCGTAGCGTGTGTGAGAGAGAGAATGAGAGGAGTGGAGAAAGGAAAAGTCACAAGCCATTTTGCTATTTCATGCTACTTGTAAGTGCCAAAGCTCTACTATACATATCATGTGTGGAGTGTTTTAGCAAGGTAATTTTCAGCTGTTTTCATGCCTTGAAGATCTCAGTATCAACTATATAGCCAGATTTGCATGTCTTTGTTACGGTATGGACCCCTGTGCTGCCACACTCTCTGAAGTGCCTCTTGTGCTGATCTGAGATAACGGGGCTCTGAAAGCGTGCTGTGGAGAAGTCGATGGAGAAGCTATGATGTGAGTTTGGACCAGACAAGGGGGTTTAATCCGTGAAGAGCTGTGGCTTCTTGTGCCAGTTGAGGAAGAGGCATACATTCACTCCAGGCATAGAGCCAAGGTAGAAGGCACACTGTCTCAGAGTGTTTTTACCTAGCCCAGGGACATCTCAAGGGAGCCAACGGTTAAAATGCCTGTGTTTGGTGAGAGACCCTTGCAAGCATCAAGCAGGCCCTGTGTATCATGGACTGCAGTTGGAGAAGCAGAGATATTTAAGAGAATGAGACCTGGTGCCTGTGTGCCTCCTGTTGAATGATCAAGAGGGGAATTTGATTCACTCGGTCCCCTTTCCCATTTGGCTGGCCTATAGTCCCAATGAGGTAGCCATATCTGTGTCAGACACAGTAGGAAAGCAAGTTAAAATTCCCAAAGAAAAAAGAGCCTTGACGTCCACTTTGATTGGTACTGGACCCATAGTTTTAACTGAGAAGGGTCAAACACAGGGAATCTGTTCAGTTTATGAATTGGGCTAAATTGAGTCCTCTTACCCTTAAGCTAGAATGGAGTTGTCCAAGGATAGTCAATGTAGTGGATAAAAACAGTGCAGGGTGACTAAACCCGTTTTAGAACTTTTCCTTACCTTTTCCAGTTCCGTGTGTCTTACCCTACCTAGTTGAACATGTGAAGATTTAAGGTTTGTATCTTATGTTGCCTTGGACACAAATGTAGTACCGTTAACAGCTAATTCTTTGCGTGTGTCGTTTCCCATTGTGTCAAACTAATACTGAGTTTCAGTCTTACTTGACAGAGTGTGATGTGCAAGAATTGTCTCGTTTATTTCAGTAATTATCAGGTCATAGAGTTCTCCTTCCTCTAATCCATCCAGCCATCTAATCTGTGATTATACTTGTGGAAACGTTTTTTCCTGTGGTCTCCAAGGGCTCTGTCACAGAGCCGTGGGGTACCCTCTAAGTATTGGTTCCTGAACATCAGCACACTTGGCTGCCTCCGTAGGTTCCTGGAGTTGAGTCTCCTCCAGGAGTTGAATGTCACCCCTTCTCCACTTCTGGCACAGATAGCTCGCAATCTCTGTGCACCATTCAAGGAAGCTGGGATCCTGGCTGTAGACCTATGCCAGGAGAAATCTCTCCGTTTCCTCTTCCTTTCTCCTCTGTGTCTCTGCCTACTCTCCCCGCTCCTCAATTTACTGAAATCCTCTAAGCTTTCACAAAATGCTGGAAAGTGATAACCACCACGGGGTTAGATCCCTCTCAGAACTGAAGAGGAAGGACTACAGATGATGAAGCTGTAGTGAATCTGTTGTCTCCATTTTAAGTAATTTCCTGAGTGTAAATTCGAATTCAAATAAATTGTATTTATTTACTCAAAACTTGATTGATTTATTTGCACTTTGAATATTTTAGTAGACCTTTTCAGTTAGTTTACTTTGGCCAAAGCACTTTAAAAAAACAAAAAAGCACATCTTTTAAAATGCCTTTCACTTGGAAAGTATAAGTAACTATATTCATACATAATATATATCTCTCTGGAATTTTCATGCAAGAGTTCTGTAGCAGATTGCCATTATTTTCTCCAGGGGATCCTCCTGACCTGGGATCGAACCCAGGCCTCTTGTGTCTCCTGCATTGGCTGGAAAGTGATTTACCAGTAGAGGGACCGGGGAATCCCATACAATGGATAGTCTTGTCTTTAGAAGAGAATACTAGGATATACTTGAAAGTGAATAATAATGTACAGTCTATTCAGCAAAAATTGTGGGACACAGTTACATTCGTGTGGGGAAACAATGGAAAGAGTAACAGATTTATTTTCTTGGGGTCCAAAATGATTGTGGATAGTGAATGCAGCCATGAGCTTAAAAGATATGTGGCCCTTGGAAGAAAAGCTATGACAAACCTAGATAGCATATTAAGAAGCAGAGACATTTCTTTGCTGACAAAGTCCATCGAGTCACAGCTATGGTTTCTCCGGCAGTCATGTATGGATGTCACAGCTGTACCATAAAGAAGGTGGAGTGCCGAAGAATTGATGCTTTGGAACTGTGGTGTTGGAGAAGACTCTTGAGAGTCCCTTGGACTGCAAGGAGATCCAACCAGTCCATTCTGAAGGAGATCAACCCAAGGATTTCGCTGGAGGGAATGATGCTAAAGCGGAAGCTCCAGGACGTTGGCCACCTCCTGCGAAGAGTTGACTCATTGGAAAAGACTCTGATGCCGGGAGGGATTGCGGGCAGGAGGAGAAGAGGACGACCGAGGATGAGATGGCTGGGTGGCAACACGGACTCGATGCACGTGAGTCTGAGTGAGCTCCGGGAGACGGTGAGGAACAGGGAGGCCAGGCGTGCTGCCATTCACGGGGTGGCAAAGTGTCGGACGCCACTGAGCGACTGAACTGAACTGAACCGATGGCAACTGTTCTGTTTGGTTTTGGACTTCATAGCGGGAAGGGAGATGGGAGGCAGGTTCCAAGGGAGGGGATATCTGTATACCAATGGCTGATTTTGGCTCATGTGTGCAGAAAACAACACAATTCTCTAAAGCAATTCTCCTGCAAGAAGAAATGAATGAATTGAGAAAGAGCTGCATTCTGTTTTCCATAGGGGCTGCATCAGTTTCTTGACTTTCATGTCTAGGATGTTGTTCATTCCTCCAGTGGGTGGTTGCCGTTCTTGTGTGTTTCACAATCTTGGGGTTTTTTGTTGTTGTTTCTGTTTTCTCTGAAATCCCCTTAGCAGTGGAACTGCCATCTCATACGGTCGGATTCTTGTTATCCTCAGAAGGCACTTCTGTAGTGATGTTGATAACGTCTCCTACCAAATCTACGCCACTAGTACCGTTAAGTGTCCCTTTCCAAAATGTTATTCTACCGTGTCTTCCCTGTACAACATTGGATACTTTTTCCCTACTCATAGGTGATACCACATTGGGACAGTGTTTGGATCTCTAACAATACACTGGTCTTCGCAGGCAGCACAGTGGTAAAGAATCTGCCTTCAAAGGCAGGACTCAAAGGAGATGCGAGCTGAGAAGATCACCTGGAGGAGGAAATGGGAACTCACTCCAGAGTACTTGCCTGGAAAATTCCATGGACAGAGGAACCTCGTGGGATCCCATTGCTGGGATCACAGGGAGTTGACCACAAAAGAGTTCACAGTAACTCACGATAATGGGTGAA